>NC_067244.2:131459020-131762050 GCF_019359855.2 Lolium perenne
TATATATCATTAAAAAGGTCAGATGTTCTACTTTGTAATGATATAATTTTTGTGTTGTACAATTCATATTATGTTGGACAGATTGACGATCTAGGGATACGCGCAGGCCCTATAAACCAGGACGAAGGGAGTACTTAACTAATTGGGGTTCAATTTGTCTAGCTTGTGGTGTTATCTGATCGCCAAACATACAATACCGCCTGCGTCCTTTTCCCGAGTAATCCAAGGTATATCACCATGTGAGCACACATACTTAACAATACTTTACCCCTTTTCCTGAATATTAGTGCATGCATTCAAGATATAAATGTCGATCTGTCCCAAGTAAAATTGCTCTCTTACACTCACATTCAAAATTCCCAGCGTTCTAGAATTAAGATTTCTTGACACCACTCACAAGGTACATGGTAAAGCTTTTAATTTGGTTTGTAAAGCAACTATCACTTGACTAAGGGGAAGATTCTCTTCTCCATAACAATCATGTTTCAACACGAGGGATAAAGGATGAAGATAGAATCCAAATGCTTGAGTAAGGTTGCAGTTCTGACCATGGCCATTTTATATACTCTCAAGAAATAGTATTACATTCTCTCTGGAAAACATGAAGCCAAGTAGAGATCCTTATTTTAGACTTCAAGCGAGCATCGCCATGAGATCTCGTAACAAGTTATGATTCAGTTGAATTGAAAATACATAAAATTTTGGGACATGCAGCATTATACACTAAGATACTCTCAGCAGATCACGTTTTCCTTTAAGAGCAGGTAGGATGAGTGTGCTAGCCAAGGTATGCTTGTTAGTGCATTATTATTAATGCATGTGTGCAAAAATCATTGTCTTTCAGTACCATCTCTGGCAAAGAACCCTAGTAAGCATCTCAGAAATGCACCTAACTAAAACAACTGCATAAAAGGCAAGCTACACATTTTCTCAGTAAATATAATGTACTTTTTAATCCCAAAATGTTTGAGATATCAGCTTATATATTACCATGAATGAATCTTGAGATATTCTGAGAGCTCAAAGTATCAATGGTACGCAACTAAACAAACCTAAGTGTTACGAAACCATAATCAGCAACTAGTATCCCCATGTTGAAAAAAACTGCACAAAACGTAAAATAAACTAATAATTAGGCATTAAACTTGAGTAGAATAAGCGTACAGTTACTGAGTTCGAAGCTTTTATTCTTTGTCAGCTCTTCAAGAATTACACGTTTAGACTTCCGCATCCAATCTTGAATCCTATCCTGCAGATATAAAGAATACTTCAAGTAATGTGGAAGGTAGAAGAATCAAAAATTTCCCCAAGAAAAGACTGGCGCCGACATCAACATGACACAAAAGAAAAATAGCATCAAGCATGTGCAACATATTTGTGCATCAGAAGTGTTGGACCTCTAAAATCTTGTACCTATTGTTTTGCTTCTCCTTTTGATAAAGGATATGCAAATGCTTGTTTGCAAACTCTATAAAAAACAGTGTTCTCTATTTATCTCAGCATTGTAAATTTGTAATCTACTAGGGAACGATCTTGAAATAATAGGACAAATAAGTTCAGGAAGCTCCCACAAGTAAAAAAACTTCCAGATTTTAACCTACAGCGTCATAAATTTGGAAGAGCGAATGTGAAGTGACTGAGATGAGTAAAATAGTCATTTAGAACATCATAATGTTATAGTGTTATTTTACAAAGAAACATTATAGTGGCAAATCTGGAGTTCTACAGAAACAACTTTCCAAAATAAGTAAACAAGTGCAGTTCAGTAACCTTCAGAAAAACTGTGATCAGGTACCCAGGCAAGAGAGCTTCTTGGAATTGAAGTGCATCAGGATTATCAGGTGAGGCAGTTTGATCAACAAGAGCATAAAGTTTCTGTAGCATAAATCTAAAGCAGCAAAAAATAAGAAATATACATGGTTAAAAGTGATCAAAAGGACAGACATTTCATGAGATAGGGTTAGCAAGCTTCAACTCACATCAATAGATTAAATTTTGCATGGTTGTCATTCTGCAGGTGCACGAGAATATAGTCCTTGATAACCGCCTCAGCAACCTAAACAGTGTGGAATTACCAAAGTGAATAAAGATACAAAACTCAACAGCATACAAAAAAACAAATAATATACTCAGCATTACAGTTTCATAATCATCCTTTTCAAATCCATCCATCACAGACCGAAAGTACTTGCCTGCATTCCAAGATCATTATCGGCATCAGCAAATATAAGAGGACTTGAAGATATTACAATGCAAAATAATAACTAAATCAAACTACCAATATGCACCAAGCATTGTTTGCGCGTGATGAGGGACAGAGCTCTGACTTCATCAAGAATTATTTGTGTCCTTTCACCAATTAGCTCAGTGCCGACAACCCCCTTTCCATTTCCATGTTTATCACTGTAGCAGCATGTCAAGCTTGCACCTATTTCCCAGTCACTCGTATCAACAAGGGCCTGCATTGGCAAATCAAAAATCCAGTCAATGCAATGCTACCAGGACCAATGCTAAGGATACTTCGTACCTAGCCTGGATGTATAGATATTATTTTCCCTCCAATTCACAAATAAGTGATGTTCTGGACAATGACACGGTCTTCAAGATATGACTTCGGCCAATAATTTCTACTAGTATTATATATGCATAAAGCCCAAAAACATCTGAAAATACTTTCCAAGACAAATACATACATGTGATTTTTAGGCTTCCAACTAAAATATTTAAAACAGTAATTTCGGTCACAATTTAAGAGTTTGGCTAAAGTTATGTCTATAAATATGATTTCAGGCTTAATCAAAATATTTGAAACAATAATCTAAGTAAGACAGTCACAGTTTTAAATGTTGGCTAAAGGTATGTCTAAACCGTCACGTATTTGTGAACTTTGTTTACATAACTGAGCAGCGCTTTATACATTAAACATAATGTTCATTACAAATGATGGTCCGGACAGACTCAGGGACATCAGTAACGTCGCTTATTGTGATCTGGAGGAATATAGAAGTATAGAAGCATGATCATTTAACAACCCTGTGAAGAACCAAATACTAATACCGAAGGTGCACGGTACCTATTTTAACCAAAGGATGCTTAACTTTCCAAAAGATGGGAATGAAACTATTAAATTAACAGAATGACTTTACAGCATAGAACAAGCTCGTGACAAGCTCGTGACGTTATGGATTATTAATAAAACATGGCTTAACAAACTGGAAAACAGGGAATGTCTGAACATTCTAAGCACTTCCATGTTATACAGTGCCCCAATGATAGAATTCTACGATAAAGAAATTGAGATGAAATAAAACAAATGGTCTAACTCACGCAAGCCATGGCACTGTACACAAAATGAGTGCTAATGGATTATTATATGCTAATTAGGAAACTGTAAGCATCACAAACTGATGACAGTCGTCTACCTTGAGAACAATCCCAACCGGAAGGAGAACCTCTCTGCCTCCAAACCTATTTTCACCACAAATTCAAAAGGTCAAATTGAGAAAAAAACCAGATGTCTTCTTCGATTCGCTATGTACCAGCACAGAACTTACCAAAACCCTAGCCTTGCACTTCCATTTTGTAAGTAATACAACTTTACTGTCACGCTGCTGGACTGGTCAAGTTGAACACATCTGTTGAAACAAAAAATAAATTGCAAGATAATGTAGGCCATAAAAGCATACAGAAGAAATTAACATTTAACATAGGCACGTCATCCATCTGGGGTTCCTGCTTAATTCAGAAAGAGTTAACTCTCAGACCAAAGGACTGGCAAAAGTACGGGTAGGTATGTTCAGTTCAATTCCAAAATAATTTGGTTGTAGCAAACTGCTAGCCAAAATATGCTCAGAGAAACCACAACTGAATAAAAACAGCAAATGATATCTAACCGAATAAAAACAGCAAAATGTTTTCAGTTTCCGTAGATCGAATTAAGTAGAACTTAGCCAACTAATCTAATGGGTTTCCGTAGATCGAATTAAGTAGAACTTAGCCAAATGATCTAAGATGGCTGAAATTGAACACCTGTTTTCTCAAAAATAAACATGAAACGAAAAATGGGAATGAATGGGGATGTCAAGAGACCGAGATGGAGCTACGGGACTGGGCGGCTTCACTAATGCCTCACCTTTGCCCAGAGCCATTGTGGCTGAAAACTGCCGCTGCCTCGCCTCCTAACCCTGGCTTGTGGAGGCTGACATATACCCATGGCAGCAAGGCCTGAGAAATGTGAAGATTGAGGAATCGGGATTGGCAGGAAGGCTGTAATATACGATTGGTCAGTGGCAGTTGGCAAGCAATAGGGATGTATGCAGTCAGCAGTCACTGAGCACTAGCTAGTGTTGGCCTTGTAATCTTCCATGTCCAGCGCTGAATGGAACTTCTAGTGGATTTAGAAAATTGGGAAGATAGTGCAAGTTGGGATGCTTGCCTACTTGTTAGGATGCACGTAGGAAAGATGACAACAGCATGGCAGGCACAGGTTCCAGAATACAGCCTACAGGAGTTCTTATGTTTAATTGACGAGTTGACTGACTCAGTTTCCAAGTCCCAAATAAAAAACAAGCACAGAAATGGACAAGATGAATCTAAATAATACTACACAAAACCAGACAAAACAGACTTTTTGTTTCTTCTGTCCAAGTTTGGTTTGATGTTCAGGTATGGGTTAAGTTCACAACCCAGGTTAAAACAAGGTTTATTCGAAAAATAATAACACATAAGAAAAGGGAAGAACTTAAGTCAGTAAAACCAAGACCCTGTCCAGCATTTTTTCCCCACCATATCTTTAGTTGTTCATGCTGAAACACAACTAGGTAAGAATCCTCCCACAACCTTTCCAAGTTCTACACCATAAACAAACTACCAACCACATCCTGATATCTTTCTACGAATCCATACATTTCTGCTAAATTGCTGCATTTCAGAAAAAGATGGTGCTCCTTCTATGACCATTAATATAAATGACAGTTTGACACTTTAAAGTTAATAAACCATCTCAGAAATCGCTTGAACACAAATGGCAGATTTGAAGAAAACTAACATAAAACTGAAATCGTGCTTGTTTCCTGTGCAGTGGCAGACAACCCAAGAAACCACGATTTCAAGGTTATAACAGCATCCTGTTTCTTTTCACTAAAGTGATAGACTCCCAAGCTATAATGATAAAGATCTAATAAATGTCAAGTTGTTTTCTTTCATCACATCAAGTTTGTTGTGCAATATACAGTCATATTAATGGACTACTTATTATTTTACATCTTCTAAATTTTTAATAGATAGTCTGCAAGTACCATCTAGGCAGCTAGTATAAGCAGGTAGAATATAAGAAGTTGGAAACTTCGAGCAACAAGCAACCAATACCTTATCACCACAGCTTTGTCGGTGTATCCCTCGCCGCGCTTAACAAAAGAACTACGGACCATGCTCATCGGCTGAAAATAATCATAGCAAATTCCTCATCAGTAATTTTTTTATAACGGTAGCCGATTAAACAAGCTCAAGTAAAGGTGTGCCCATCTTACGTAATTACGCTTTTGTATAATAAGAATCCGTATAAGTCTCTCCATCCCACCACTTATAAAGTACCTAAAAGCGAATTACAAACACGCATTAATAGTTAAACAATAAACAAAGGGAACGATGTCAACAACATAATTCATGACCAAAAGTACGCATATGAAATGTATCACAACATATATCAAAAGCATTTTTTACAAAGTGCCCTGCTACTAGATAAATTCACGTTTCTTGGAACGGTATCAAGATGAGAACATGACTTCTAACTAAGAGTTACATTCAGCAGTGCAGTTGGCTGCCCCAGGAAAAAATGCATAAAACACACTAGTGCATATATTCATAGAATATAGCCTATTATTTGATTATCAAACGATGCCAGAAAGGCAGCCCAAAACAACATCTATTTGTCCAAAAAGCATGTATCGTCCACTCATTTTAGACTTGCAGTACAAGACTAAAACAAAAGGAAGCAAACTAAATAACAACGGTACAAAGTCAATTAAGGCTGCATCTGGCATTGCAGTGGATCATGATAATCTCTCTTTCCAAGCCCATTTTTGCCAAATGTAACATTGGTTTGGCGCGCTTTTGCCTACTTTTGTGACTAATTTTCTACATTACATTATGAAATAAGAACAAGTGCATCAATGTTCAGCAACCGGAAACTGAGCCTGAGACTAGAAATGGCAGCTAAGGGATTAAGCTGACAGTTCATAGAAAAGGGGATGTAAATGGACAAAGAAGTACATAACAAACTCACCCGCCCATTTCTGTGGCCTCCTCGCCATGGTAAATTAGTTTACGCGAATCAGCACCTCTTAGGTGGCAAAGTTTTGACTGGAATAGCAAGATAATAAAGTCAGGGAAAAGAATCGATTATTATATACACAAGTTGAAACAAAAAAAATTGGCAGCCACAACAAAATAGTTATAAGAAATAACAGTTCTCAACCTCCGTTCGGAAATAAGTTACTCAATTTTTTCTAGATACACGTCTAGATCAAAGCTGAGTCACTTATTTCTGAACGGAGGGAGTAGTAGTACTACCTACATGATCTTACATAGTCCCAAACTGCAGCTACATACTCCCTGCTACTCTAGATATTCGTAAATTGTTGGAAATGGTATGTGGATGTAATTACAAACATTTTAAGATAAATGCCTACTAAGTTTATGCGGTTGTATGGTATGTTGTTCTTCATCTCTCTCTAAAAAAACAAGATACATGCAGAGAAGTTTCGTAAGAACAAGTCAACTGAAGTCAAATATATCCAAAGTTCAAAATTATGCTTGTAGTTTCACATGCATTGAAGCTTATTACAAATGACACAACAAAAACCCCACAGCATAAAACAGTGGACATTTTCATGATTTGCAACAAATCTTGTTAATGTAGTCATGGCTGTTTTGAGGGATCTTTAAGGTGAAATGTCGGGAATATCAGCGACACCATGTCAAACCATGTCATGCATGATAGTGTCTCACGTCCCGCTGTAGTCCTAGTCTTCAGGGTCTGGCGCGTGTGTATTTAGTTATTTGGCTAACGGATCTAACCCCTGTACATCAGTCCATGTATACTTACGACACCCAATCAATGGAAATCAGATTGTGTGGCAAGGGAAGACCTCCTGGCTTCGCTTTCAATTGTTACACTTACATAGAACCGTGGGCGCATACAGACATGCTCACTGCGACACGATAGACTAAGTGCCAAAGCCAATTCGGTTATTAGGCTTTAATAATGCTTGCAAATTTTAAAATCTATCAAGAGCATAGGAAATTACTTCAACTCGTTAAGCAATAAGAGTCATTAAAAAAATTAGGCAAGAAAGGGTAACAACCATCAACATAATAGGCAAATGGCCAAAATTGAAGGTTTGCCTGATTGGAGCCCCATCATTAAACTGGAAGAAGGCTTCAACTTTGAATTCGCCACTATATGAAATTCTACCTTGCCTGCACTGTTCTCACAAAAAGAAAATGGGAAAGGAGTCAGGCCTAGAAACACAAGTCTATATTTCTGAAGAGAAATACAATAGCATACCAAAAGAGTATGGACCATGATAGTGGAAGAAAGACTGTGCTTAAGATAAAATGCCAAAAATACTACAAACCTCCTGCGGGTAGAGCGGTTGTTCCAACCGGCCATCCTTCATTGGTGGGAGCACATGACCCTTCTCTAAGGACAGTATAGACAATTGTTAAGGAGAAGAAAAAGAACATTAACCATGCTGTTTTATGCACCATTCACTGTGATATCCAAGTATCCACTAATTCAGCATGCCTTACAAACTTTTTGCTGGAGCTTAATTAGCTTCAAGACAATTCAGCATCACACCCAGAGAAGCTGTGCAAAAAAAAGCCTAACATGTGTTCCACTAGTTCTGAGTTGGCATCAAGTATTCGTTTAGGATAATTCAACCCCCATTTTAACTCAAGAAAATCCTAGATATATCTTACTCAGTTACAGATCATTGGGATGAGTAAAGAATGCAATTTCACATACAAAAAATGGGGCGTTGCAATCAGAAATAGTGGTGTCTTCGTGTTCACTTTCTGATACTCTTGTTGCTTTTTAAAAGCATATAGCTTGAATTGGTGTGCAAGTGTCCTTTTGGTGCTGCAAAAGCATGAATAGTGATAGCTGTTTGCACCTAGACCTATTAAAAAAAAACTCTAGCCACGGCATAATAATCCCCGAGAATCTTTTCCAGATTTTCAAAGAACGGGGATTCTACACTGTTTCCTGCAAGAGCAGCTAACCAGCAAGCAAGCAACCTGAAATTGGACACTGATAGCTAATACTAGTTGCTGCAAATTGCAACAGCTAAAGTCCTATAGCTAACATAACAACTGCGCTTGACGAGAAAAGCAGATATCCGTATTTTGGGGACGAATGAAAAGAAATTAAGTGAAGCGCGAAGGATATTTCTGAGGGTGGCGTTGGAGGAGGGGTCGGTGATCTCCATGGGGCGGATGGAGAGGAGCATCTTGTCGAGCCCCTCGTCGAGGAAGTAGTCGAACGACTCGATGTGCGGCCGGTACAGCTCCCGCAGCGTCGCGTAGTCCGCCGCCGCCGCCGCCGTGGCGGGCGACTTCTCGGGCGCCGTCGGCATGGCCGGAGGGACTCGGTGCGCGCGCGACGAGGTAGGGGGCGGCGAGGAGTGGCGGCGGAGGTGGCGGCGTTTGGTGTTCGGCGGGAAGGGTAAAACCCTAGAGAGGGAAGGAGGCGGCGGCGGCCGCGTGGAGGGTTTAAGGGAGAAGAGAAGAGGACTCGAGTCCACCGGCGCGTGTTCTCATAAAACCGGGCCCAACCGAGGTGCAGCCGTGCAGGAGAGCCGTTGTCTCTTCTTTTTTTTTCTTTTTTTCCTTTTGTTTTTAATTAACTCAGACAAGAGGCACCAATGTTTAAAAATCCGATAAATTTAATTATTTTAGACATTTCTTATTATTTATCTTTCATAAGAGTCTACTTTTTATCCTAAACTAGACTTCTATTTGATCCATAACAAACCCTAAACTCTTGAAAAGGCACATCGCGTCGGAAAATACAGCCATGTTCAAGAAAAGGGAGAAAAAGATATAAATTATTTTGAGAACCAGATATGATCAAGAATTATTTCGATCCCAAACATTTTTATACGAGTATAATATTTGATCATCTTTTGTTTTCAGGAGGATTCGGGATTTTTTCAATATTTAAAATTGCCATAAATTTAAAAATTTATGGGGTGCATAACACCCATGAGCCAAAAATTTGCATCCACATCTGTCTACCTAAGAAGAACGGTGAGATGAACACAAAAAATTGCTTTGCCTACCAAAACCATGGCACACCCCTTGTAGTGCCAAAACAAGAGAAAGATTACCAAGCTTCCCATCAAATTTCTTGCTTGAACCATAAATAAAGGGGGACAAGATTAGACTAACTAGAGTGTGTGATCTTGATGATGGGGGCTACCCCCACTTGTCCTACCACTGCCTCACCGGGATGCCCGTCCTTCCTAGAATCACCATGCTCTTAGCACCGCCCTACCGCTAGTGGGGATTGACAGCAACTAAAGGCGGCGAAACACTAAATTCAAGAGATTTGGGGGGGGGGGGGGCTAGAAAATTTCCACCTAAGCCCTTCCAAAAAAAATTCCTTACAACTTTGTACAATGCTAGGGCGGGGGAGGGGGTTGCTCCCCAACTTGTACTAAGCTCTGCCACTTCTATTGTCATCTTCTTGAAGCTCATCGGCTTGGTGCATCTTCCCACTTCAAGGAAAGAGCAAGGTGCAAGAATCGACCATGTGATTCCTTCGATGAATGCGACAATGAATCGTTGACAAGCGCGAAGTCAGTGGTGAGCTTGACATTGTTCTGACGAGCGAGGACATGCAAGCAAGTTGGGGTAGAGAATGGGACAAAGGAGCTTGAGGGTCGAGAGTGCATAGGCAGGACGGCGTGGCGGACTAGCTAGCGGTGCCAAAAGTGAGACAACATGGGCACTTGTGTTGCAAGGTTTGGGGATTTAGCGCTCCTATCGATTTTTTGACAATAGGTGTGTGTAATTTGATCGAGGGGAATCACCGTAAAGAATTACTTCCAGTTTGGTTAGCTTTACCGATTTCTTGTGCCATTCATTGTCCATGTATGCGTTTTTTTCTAGTTAGATAGATATGAACATTTCCGAGAGCCTAGGGTTTGTTTTGGACCAAATAGAAGTTTTAGGAGTTTAGGATACAAGGTGGACTTTCCTGATAAATGAAATTTTGTACTATATTAAATTTTCAAGTTTATTTTTATTTTTATTTCAACCAAGTGTCACGAATGATTTATGTATGCGTTGAAGTTTCTCTCTATATTAGAATATATACTTCCTCCGCTCCGTGAAAGTAATATATCCAAATTTAGACAAAGTTAAGATAAATTTCGTGAGATGGAGGAAGTACAGTGCTTATGGAACATGACGAGAAATGATATGTTACTATATTATAGGTCCGAGTACAAAGGAATTGTTGCTTAGTATTTTGGGGTTTGATTGGAAGCAGGGAGTTCTCGTGTGCTTCAGTGATTTGATAGATACATTAATATACAGAAATTGTCGATTATGAGGCGTGTGACGCCCCTGACATCTTGTTGGAAAATGTAAACACGCCATGGACTATTTTTTCACATGAAACGGGGCATCGAATTATTTATATTTTGAACTGGTGTGCCATCAATATCCCATGTCCACTGCTTTGGACATCCAAATCCGCTCGAAGCATTTTGAGAAGCGTTTAGAATCCCATTCATCCTTCACGGCTATCACTGCATAAAAGACATTTCAGTGAAAAAGAGACGAGAAAAAACACAGTTTTTTTAATAAAAAAAAAGAAATAATCAACGGATGCAGGTGTTATGGTGGTCACGAAACATTGATGGGGTTGTGAGCATTGCACTATGCAGCCGAGTGGGAAAGAAGCCGAATATGGCAATATGCACCAAGTTGGGTAGATTACGAGTGAATACAGCATTGACTCGATGAGTACGAAGGCAGGCTTGTTCAACTGGAACGACTCAAAGTGCACTTTGAACTTAAGGACTAAGTTGTAATGACTACTGCCCTCCCTCAAATGGACATTAACAAAGCCATGTGTGAGCTGGTCAGCGCAGGTACTATTAATCAGGTACGATAATCATTACACGTCATATGATTCTGATAAAAACTCGGGATAACATCCAGCAAAGCCGGGAATAATTGATAAACTATTGACTGCCGTTTCCTCTGTATGGATGCCCATTGGCTTCGAGCCAAACATATTTCAGAACCATTGCAAGCATGTATGTCCGTGGTACAACACAGCCGACAGAACTAACCGATGCTGTTGCAATACCTTGCACTTAAAATCGACAACAACAACTGTAATATCCACGATACCTGCACAAAATACCCAAAATTTTGGTTGACAAGCCTAACAACTCTACAGTGCATCAGAACTCCTAGGAAGCTTTGCTAGCAGCAGGGTTTCTACCAAACTGAATTATCATGGGCTTGCCTTTGAATGCATAACCATGTGCCAAACTCTGCAAAATAAGAAAGGGAACAATTCTTTAGCACCCCTGATACTCAAGAACTGAATAAAGAAACGCTAGGGTAGAAATAAAAAACTGCACATGTAAGGCAGATGGAACTTCTTTCTTGACAACTGATATCATTCACCAATTTTTCTATACCGTGCAGTATTACAAGCTAATGAAGAAACTTGATAGTCACTGACCAGTGCACGTTGAGCAAGTTCAACAGATGGAAACGTCACAAAAGCTTGGCCCCTCATTCGTCCTTCCTGGAGCAATATCAGAATATTTCAGAAACTGAATAATGCAGTAGCTAAACGAAGCAACATGGTGGTGGAACTTTTTGTTATATGGTCCAAAGCAAGCATAAGCTTCTCCAATAATTTCCATGCTGAAAAATAGATGCGGAGCAAGGAGCGCCATTTGGAATTACATTTTATGAACAGATTCCTTTTTTATTACAACCATACAGAAGCAAAAGATATATACACATCTAACCTGCATTAACTTGATAATTAAACCAGATCTTGCAGCATCCATGCTTTCGAACACAGATCCTGCAAAGAGCAGTTCAAGGCAAACCGAGAAATTAAGAAAGCACTAAGATATGCAGAATTCTCATACAAACATTTCAAGAAACACAATATACAGTCTCCCCCAGTCATACCAAAGACATAGTAGAAGTCATCATGAACAACATCCTTTGACAAGTTCTTGATATACAATACACTGGCAGGATTCCCTGGAGTGTAATTCTGCAAAACAGACACAAGGGTGTGGTGGTGAGGCACCAAAACATAATTAGATTGTTTTTTGATACGGTAACTTTGCAACTCTGACCTGAGAAAATAGGCTGATAATTGATGTCTATTTTAATGAATAGCAAGAGAAAAAAAGAACATGCGGGGTATGTGATCATTGGATTATAGACCCGTTGCCAAACTAACAACACCAGCTTATGATACTAACTTTAAAATCTGCTAACAGGAACAACCGTTCTTCCAGTTATTACAATCTCATCATCAAGATAAGAGTACAACATGAAGTGAACAGCAGATAATGATAACTATCTTGACGTTGCAAGATAATATCACCAAAACCTGACGACATTCAGGCTGACCAAATGTCCACACAATGTTTGTGCAAACAACATAATAATACAAATAAAAATCTACCTTGAACATGGGAAGGGACAAAATCTCTTCGGTTGGTAATTTCTCCTTCTCTATTTCCTGAGGCGTGGCAAAATGTTTTTGTTCAAGTTGCTCATCTCTTGAGGCCAATTCCTTGTCAATAGTACGTTGATCAGCAAGTTCCTTAGAAGCAGGCCTGGGGGTGATTTTTATCTGTCACAGAACCATTTCATTACAGGATGAAAAAGAAATTCGGCTGTTATGGTCTGGGAAAACATGCTTCACCAGTTCACCTGCATCACTGGGTTTTTCTTCTTTATTACTTGAAGCTCATTAGAAACTAATGCAGCTGGTTTCACCCCGACTGCTTCATGAGCGATACTTTTATCAACTGCAGGACCAACAATAGCTTCATGCTTTGCGCGTTTGATTTTCCTATCAACATCTTCCTGCAATAAACAAGGTGTGTATATTTCTTTTAGGCAATGATGATATTACGAATTGAAAAGTACAGACATAGGATAGCAAGTCCGTACATCAGAAGATTCCATCTCAGACTCATCACTAGACAAATCAGCCAAATGAAGTTTCTCTGCCATAGAAGGCTGTGGTGGTGGAGGAGGAGGAGCAGGCACTTCTGACGGTAGAGGTGGAGTAGGCAATGCCATCCGAAATGGGGCTGGAAGGTTCATCTTGTTCATCAAATGCAACACCTGTTAAGGAAACATCAATCTAAATACATCTGCTCATGCTGAATGCACAAAATTATGCCTTGCATGTTCCAAAAGAAGTTAACAGGGTTGAAATTCTAATAAACCTGAGTGTAAAATCGGGGAACAGCAATCAAAGAGTTGACAATGTTTGTCAATATGTTTCCATCTGGTGGTGGATACGCATACCTAAAAATAAATAAAGAGCAACTCTGATAAATCTCAGTTTTCAAGTAAGATGCTAGATTAGGACTGCCACATGGATAACAGATAGTTCTGCATCAAAGAATCGGTTGATCTCGTTAAAAAACTATGACATGTTGCAGAACTACGGAGTCTCAGAGGTATGAGTTGCATGTACTCTCAATCTACAAAACTACAAAGTTTGGAAATGGTTTGCTAGATCGATTTCGTTACTTCCAGTTGGACATTTTAAGCAAATTCGCCGCAAACACTTCGCATTGAAAATTCACTGGCATTTAGAATAAGCATTCCAATATCAGTAAATAGAATTACTCCTCATAAAGACGTGCATTTTGATGTAACAAGAAAAGGAACAACTTTATTAGTGGTATGATGTACTATTGTACTCCCTCTGTTTCTTATATAAGGCACTTTGACCAACAATTAGACCATGAAAATAAGGTTACGTGACAGAAAAGAGATATCATCGAGAAATGCTTTTGAATACGAATCAGATGATAGTATTACTTTTTGTCACATAACCCACATAATATTGGTCTAACTGAATCTTTGAATATGTGGGCGTGTGGTTCTAGACCAGAGGGAGTACAATGTAACAAATACAAAGGTGAACTTAGGTTACTGAATTCTTAATTCGTGAAGTGAATATAGCAACTTGTATCTTCAGTCGCTAAATGACCATTTGCAGACAACAATGTACTCATATCTGATAAGACAATATGCCAATTAGAATTGTAAAATTGCTTAAGTGTTCCTAGTAAAATGAAGATGATGGAGTGAAACAGCGATGATAGCCATAACATACTCAAGATGAGGAGGAAATGGATAGTCCACACCAAGCCTAGAAGCGATAGGTTCAGAAGTTGACGTAGAGTTCTTCTGGTTCTGGGAATTCATACTCGGCACTTGTGGCATCCCCTGAGCTAATTGCTCCTGGTGCTTCTCATTTGCATTCTTAGAATTTGGCTGGTTTGCTCTCTCGACTACCAGTACTTTCCCAAGGAACCTCAACCTGCCAAAACCAGCTCTTAGCAAACAAAATATAGGACAGAACTCAGAAGATGGATTCACAAAGCTCATTTTGTGCAACTAGTTGTAACAGAAAACGTATGAATGATCAAGCAGAGCATGTACTTGAGGAAAGGAACCTGTTCAAGAGAGACTGAGCCTGGTTGGCCGCCATCTCATCCCTGAAATCAACAAATGCACAGTTCCTCAACCTGTTACAGCAAAATAGTTTTGGTTAAAAAGTAAATATACGGATCGCCTGGGCGAGCAGACCAACCTCAGTAAACACAAAGAATTATTTTGAGCGGATGATGTAACTATTATTTGATGTTTGTAAAGAAAAGAAGAACACTGCTCGCTATACGGCACAAATTACCAAAACCATTTAACATGTAGTAGAAGACCAAAGAAAGCAATCACAGAACAGGTAACAAGGAGGAGGTAAATACTTTCCACTGCAGGGACGAACAGCTGTGGCGCCGTAGTGGGAGAAGAGCCGAGAGAGCATCTCCTGCGTGATCGCCTCTGGGAGGTGCCGCACGAGGAGCGTTGCCGGTGGCGGAGCTGACCCAGCCTGCTGATGCGGCGGCGGCGGCGGGGCAGACTCAGCCTGCTGATGCGGCGGCGGTGCAGAGAAGGGATTTGCGGGCGCTGGAGGAAGCGGAGGTGGCCGGAAGGGCTCCATCCGAGGCGCCGATGGCTTGGCGATGGATTTGGGGACGGTGGGGTTTCACTTCTCCGCGGGAATGCAAGCCGCCGCGGAAGAAGGTCCAGGGTCGCTTGTGCCTTGGGCCGAGAGCGCCACCGGCTGCGGCAGAAGAAGCAGCGGCGGCGGCGGCAGCGGCGGCGCTGAAACCTGGTGTGCCGTCGAGCAGGACTCTGGAACGATTTGGGCCTCGCCACGAGTCGTCCTCTCTCTCTCTCTCTCTCCTCCCCCAAATTTGCCTCCGCTGCTTTCTCGCCGCCGATTGTTCTGCCGGGGCGAGCGAGGGAGACGCGCTGTACGCGGCGATGGCGAGCGGCGGCGGGGCGGTGAGGGAGGTGGGGTCGAGGGCGGAGCTGGACGCGGCGGTGGGCGGCGCGCGGCCCGCCGCGGTGCACTTGTGGGCGTCCTGGTGCGAGGCCTCCAAGCAGATGGACGAGGTCTTGGCCCACCTCGCCGTCGACTTCCTCCGGGTACGCGCTCCCTCCCTAGCCCCCCGCCTCCCCGCCCTCTTCTGTATGTATCGCGGTAGATTTGGGATCGGTTTCGGTTTATGGTGGATCGTGCTGCGTCGACGCTGGTCTGGTGGCCAGATTCGCGGTTGCCGTCTAGGGTTCTGGTGTATGGTATCTGCCGCTATGTAGGTTACTCTTTTTTTTATATATATATAGATACTTATTACATACTTCTCCATTGAACATTGAAATGTTTGGTTTTTTAACCGGTTTAAATTGTAATCAACCTAATTTAATGTAATTTTATCTTCTCACTTTTTTTGCTCATGGCACAATTAAAGCAATGCGTTGGCTATTTGATGTATCAAAATAATGAAAAGTCGAAGATAATAATTATTCCCTATGCTTGTAAGATTTTCAAGCGAATACAACAATTTTACTCTCGGTGTAAAACAAACGTAATGCTTGAAATATACTTTACAGATTACATACTTCTGTGTTCTTTCCTAGAGCGCAAAGAATGATCTTATTCATCAAGTATACAAAGTTTAAGCTCATAAGCATTTGACGAGGATGAGGGGATGCCCCTCAGAACTAGGGATGGCCATAAACCTCGAAACTCGCTAAACGAGCCCTCGTTATTTTGACTCGTTTGAGCTCAACTCGTTTTATTAACGAACAAAATCAGACATTATTTTTTGCTTCGTTAAGCTAATGAGCTAAACGATCAAGGTAACGAGTTTCGTGAGCTACTCGTTAAGCTCGCTAGCAAACAAGAGTTGGTAAGTATAGTGATATGTCTTAAGACATGTAGACAATTTTAGGTAACTTGAATAATTGAGCCACGCATCAGGAATTTCGTCGTGTGAGTGCATTTCTTATAACGACCATTGCTTTTGCTTTTATCTTCATTATCTTGTGCTCTCATCTTCTTGAACCACGAGCGGCATGCTTCTAGGTATCTGATAATTGCATCCCCGTGCACTTCTTGTTGGTCTCCCAACTTCTGATCAAGTCGTCATATTTTTTTTAACCTACCAGCTTAGCATTTTTCTTACATGTCGAGCATGTGTGCTCCTTAACGATTATTAGCGAGCACTCGTGAGTACATACGGAATAATTTACCTACACATTGAAACACATCTAAACATATACATTTCCCAAAAACCTAAACATCCTATAATAATAAACAGAGGGAGTACAAAGGTTGTACTGAACATGATAGAGCTATTTACCTACTATTGAAAACCTAAAACATCCTACAATAATGAATGAAGGGAGTACAAAGGTTGATATTGTACTGAGGAAAGATGACACAACTATTTATTTATTTACTACTATTTGGAGAAAAAACATAGTAAAACATTTTATGTACTATACCTCCGTCCCAAGGCTTAAGGCCTATATTTTTTCAAAAAGTCAAACGAATCAAAGTTTGACTAAACTTTTAGAAGAATTTATGAACAAATATGATATTTTGTAGGTATCATATGAAAATATATTTCATTATCTATCTAATGATACTGATTTTGTACTTTTCATGTTAATGATTTTTGATAAAAACTTAGTCAAACTTAACATAGTTTGACTTTCTGAAAAAATATAGGCCTTAAGACTTGTGATGGAGATAGTAGTTAACGAAGAGAGTACAAAGGCAGTACTACTAAAAGTATGATGGATGTTATTGCTAAATTCTGGTGGTGAGATGATGACAACAGTAATAAGATGAATTGGTATGCATGGTGAAAATTGTGTTTCCCAAAAAAATGATGGGGGCATGGGATTTAGATTTCCGGTCCTTCAACTTGGCTATGTTGGCAAAGCAAGTGTGGAGACTTATAGATGAACTAGAATTCTTATGTGCAAAGGTTCTAGGTGCCAAGTATTATCCAGAAGGTGATATTCTTAAAGCCGGGCCAAAGGCTGGGTGTTCTTTCACTTGGAAAAGCATCTTAGCAGGTTTGGCGACCTTCAAAAGAGGCTACATTTGGCGCGTAGGCGATGGTGAAAGCGTAAATATCTGGAACGATCCTTGGATCCCGACAAGTCCAAACAGGAAAGTTGTTACCCCTAGAGGTATGGTGTTGTTAACTAAAGTCAACCAGCTACTGGATCCTATTTCAAGACAATGGGATGAAGAGTTAGTGAGTTCAATTTTAATTCCCTAGATACCGGAAGAATTTTACAAACCCCCCTTAATCCTAATGGCTTTCCAGATTTTATATCCTGGGGACGAATAAAGCATGGATTTTACATTGTTAGATCTGCGTATCATGCTCACTGGCACCATCGATTTGGCCCCTCTGCTAGCCTATTGGCGTTACCAGGGAGCTCGGCCCAAAATCCAGTTTGGAGGATTCTTTGGAAGCTGCATATTCCGGGGAAGGTTAAAAAAAATTATGTGGCGTGCTCTCCATGGTATACTGCCTCTAAAAAGCATCATCGTTAATCGTCACATTGGTACAAGCAGAGAGTGCCCCTGCTAAAGAGGAGTTGAAGATGTCCTTCATTGGTTATTCCAATGTGAAACGACAAAAAATTTGTGGCACAGCCTTGGCTTGCATGAAATAATAGCAAAGGCTTCGGTGATTGATAGGTTTGGTTCGTCGGTTCTTGAAGCTCTTCTTCGAATGCATGATAACAATTATCCGGGGCTTGAAGTGGTTAACCTAAAAGAAACAATCTCGGTTGCGGCATGGTACATCTGGTGGATACGTCGACGGCGCACACACAATGAGGAGGTCCCGTCGTTATTCAAATGCAAATTGTCGATTCTCAGATCACGCTGAATGCAAAAAAAAGGTACAATTGAAAAATGGTGCTGCAAATGCGAATCGGTGGACTAGACCAGAACCCAGGTACTTGAAGCTTAAGGTGGATGCATCCTTTACTCTTGAGAAGATGTCAGGTGCAGCGAGAGCAGTTTTACGTGACTGAAAGGACACGGATGTCGCCTAGAGGGGGTGAATAGGCGATATAAAACTTTTACGAGATGGGCTTAACAAATGCGGAATAAAACTAGCGTTTACTTTGTCAAGCCCAAAGCCTATATACTATGGTTCACCTATTTGCACCAACAACTTATGCTAAGCAATACAAGCAACTATGTGATAGCAAGATATATAACTTCAAGCACGATGGCTATCACAAGGTAAAGTGCATAAGTAAAGAGCTCGGGTATAGGAGTAACCGAAGTGACGTGAAGAAAACGATGTATCCCTAAGTTCACACTCGTGCGAGTGCTACTCTCCGTTGGAGCGGTGTGGAGGACAAGTCACTCCAAATGCACGAAGGCCACCGTATTCTCCTCGAGAATTCCCACCAAAAAGGGATGTCCTCGATCCACTATGGATCCTTAGGGAGGTCACCGAACCCGCACAAAGCTTGGGGCTATCTCCACAACTTAATTGGAGGCTCCCAATAAATTGCCACAAAGGCTTTGCCCTTGAAGAATCTCCACAATTTAATTGGAGTCCCCAAGAACACCACAAAGACCACTAAGCATTGCCACAAAGGCCTTGCCCTTGAAGAATCTCCACAACTTAGTTGGAGTCCCCAAGAACACCAAAAAGACCACTAAGCCATCTAGGGTCGAAAGACCCAAGAGGAACAAGCTCCGGGAACAAGCTCCCGAAGTGAATATCTCACGAACTTTCACCTCCACGTATCACCGCGGAGAAGTCAAACCGATGCACCAAATGCAATGGCAAGAACACCACAAAGATGCTCAAGTCCTTCTCTCTCAAATTCCAACAAAGCTATAAAATCTATTGGGGGGATAAGAGAGGAAGAACAAATAAGAGGAGGACCACCAAATTTCTTCAAGATCTAGATCTAGTGGATTCCCCTCACAAAGAGAGGGATTTGATTGGTGAAGATGTAGATCTAGATCTCCTCTATCTTTCTCTCAAATAGATGCAAGATTCATTGGAGGGAGAGGGAGATAGCAAGATCAAAGAAGGTCAACAATGGAGGTGAAAATGAGCTCAAACGGTTGGGTAACATTGGGGAAGAAGACCCCCTTAAATAGGGCAAGAGAAATCTGCCTGTTATGCACAAAACTCGCCAAAACCGGAACTTCCGGTCATTTGGGGCGGAACTTCCGCCACCCGGAAGTACCGGCCAACTTCCGGATGAAGTAGGGCGTCCCCGGAAAGCTTACAGTATACTTTTGCGTGCAGAATCATCATTTCCGGAAGTTCACTGGAAGTAGGGCGGAAGTTCCGGCCACCGGAACTTCCGGCCAACTTCCGGCTAAAAAACTGCTTCACGGAAATTTGAATAACTTTTGCATCCGGACTCCGATTTTGATGATCTTGGGATCGTTTCGAAGCTAGTAACAAGCTCTACAAGATCATGCGGGGAACCATCATAATCCAGTAAGGTAGGATAGAAATAAACGATGAAAGGTTTGACCTATCTAAAAATACATGCCGGTAAAACCTCCAACCTCGAAAATGCAACAAGTTGTCCGTGCAAAAACCATTCTCGATGAACTAGATCTTGTCATGAGAATAAGCACAAGCTCTAAAAAATCACATGGATAAGATCCAAATAACAACCAAGACAGATGATGCAAGGTTGCAAAGGTTTGAGCTCTCCGAAGGATACAATCGAGTTACTCACTCGAGAGCCCTCTTGATAGTACGGCAACTAAACTATAAACTGGTCTCCAACTATACCATGAGACCGGTGAGAAATAAACCCTAGCAAGAGCAAACCTTAACCTTGCGCAGTCCACTTGAGCTTGATGATGACGTTCTTGACCGCAACAAGATGGAATGCCTTTCTTGATTGTGCTTGCTTGATGAAGTCTTGTTGATTGCTCCCCCATAATCCATCATGGGAGAGCTTCTTCTTCGTCACATCTTCTCATATCCATGATCACCATATGGATGGCAAGCTTCAAGCAAAGGATCTCTTCGAGATGGCTCATCTTGAACTTGCACTTCATTTCTTCATTCTTCATCATGTTGATGTCTTGAAGTTAACTTTGAGGGCTCACTTCATCTTCAAGACATACTTGACACTTGATCTTCTTCATTTGCTTCTTATTGCAACCTTCAAGCCAACATATGGTTCAAGCATTGCCTATGGACAACTCCTACAAATATAATTCAATTCAAACATTAGTCCATAGGAATTGTCATTAATTACCAAAACTACACATTGGGGCTCCATGCACTTTCAATCTCCCCCATTTTGGTAATTGATGACAATATCTTTGAGAGGGTTTAGATAAGTAATTTAAGTAACAAACAAGTTGAATACCTAGAGCAAACTCCCCCATAATATATGCAAGAGCATACATTGACATTCAAAGCCTAGTGGAGTTTTCTCTAAATATTAAACTATGCAAAGCAACAAGATGCAATGCAATAAAGGCACATGCTTAAGCACAAAGCAAAGATGTAACCAAATTCCCGTAAACCCTCCAAACTTCTCCCCCATTGGCACCAATTGCCGAAATGGGTGAAAAATTTAGAAGGCCAATATATTGGAGTTCCTCCATACCATGTGCATTTCTCACAATTTGAGTGGAATCAAATGCATGTATTCAATGACGAATATTTGGAAGGAATCACACTATAGAGAGGATCAAAGATTGCAAAAGGATAACAAAGTCAAGAATCCTCAACAAATGAAGCAAGCAACCAAATGAACCACACAAAGAAGATAACAAAAGAAAGATATATATTATGATAAGATCAAGAAGATTGCTCTACATAGTATGAGGAAGCTCCCTAAGGTTTGTGCACAAAACTAGACAATTTGCATTGGAGTATAAAGTGCACAAACATGGAATCATCACTCCCAAAATATCATTCAAAACAAAAGATACCAAGTGAATCAAACTCTAATGATCACCACAAAATAGTGCCTTAAATAAAATGAGGAAGCTCCCCAAGGTACATGTATAAATTAAAATGTTGCATTTGAATACAATATGCATAACATGGAATCCTCACTCCCTCATTACCATTTAAAAACACAAACATTTGCAATAGATCATAGATAGAAAATTAAGCTTAACACTTGCAACAAACAAATAGTTGAGCAACAAGTAAGAGGCATCATAATAAAAGTCTCAACCAAGAGGATATGTGAAAGGCACGACAAAGCATATTATAAGACTATTACAAGGATGAGAAAATAGCATTATCATAGTCTTCAATGAATTATATTGCTTAGCATGACCAATCAACATGCAACAAATAAATAAGATATCAAATGGAGATGTATCATCTCTTATGTGTATAAGTTTCACTAAGTGGACGAAATCACTAAGATGTTTATCCACAAAGAAACATGTACACTCAAAATAGATACGCAAAAAATATAGCATGATATACAAAATGAAGTCATGCAATATACCAATAAGAATTTTTTCTTAATAGCATGGCCAAAGTCACAATTTTATCTTATTGTACATTCATGAACTTCAACCACAAACATCTAAAATACATCACAAATATCAACAAGTGATAGAAGATAGTTGGGATGCATTGAGAAAGGCAACAAGTATCACAAACGAGGATACCAAAAGAAATAACTAAATTTGCACTTTCATCTATATTGCACACGTGAGAGCCTTGAGGAATTGATATGCAATAAAATTGCTAGATAGGCATAGTTGGGATGGATGAATCATGAGCATGATTTAATATACTTCCCAACAAATGCACTCATCTCAAATTACTGACATACACAATAAAGAGGTTTCATTAAGACTTTTGCAAGAAGCACAATATTTACAAATCAAGAGATTCATGCCAAGATGCAACCACATGGTTGGATGCTAGAAAAATATGCATGAGAAGATACTTGTTACCGAGATAGCATTGGTGTGGATGTAGTAGATATGTGTTCGTTGACCATCCTAGCTTGCCTCAAGTTACCATTGAGTCACCACTTCTTCCCAAGAGTGAGACAAGCTGATGTCTACGTTCCCCCTCCTTTCCTGTAGACAGTGTTGGGCCTCCAAGAGCAGAGGTTTGTAGAACAGCAGCAAGTTTTCCCTTAAGTGGATCACCCAAGGTTTATCGAACTCAGGGAGGAAGAGGTCAAAGATATCCCTCTCATGCAACCCTGCAACCACAAAGCAAGAAGTCTCTTGTGTCCCCAACACACCAAATAGGTGCACTAGTTCGGCGAAGAGATAGTGAAATACAGGTGGTATGAATATATATGAGCAGTAGCAACGGTGCCAGAAAATAGCTTGCTGGCGTGTAGTTGATGGTGGTGGTATTGCAGCAGTAGTAACACAGTGAAACAGTAAACAAGCGGTAGTAACGCAGCAGTAGTAAACAAGTAGCGATAGCAGTATTTAAGAACAAGGCCTAGGGATTACACTTTCACTAGTGGACACTCTCAACATTGATCACATAACAGAATAGATAAATGCATACTCTACACTTTTGTTGGATGATGAACACATTGCGTAGGATTACACGAACCCTCAATGCCGGAGTTAACAAGCTCCACAATAATGCTCATGTTTAAGTAACCTTATAGTGTAAGATAGATCAAAGGACTAAACCAAGTACTAACATAGCATGCACACTGTCACCTTCATGCATATGTAGGAGGAATAGATCACATCAATATTATCATAGCAATAGTTAACTTCGCAATCTACAAGAGATCATGATCATAGCATAAACCAAGTACTAACACGGTGCACACACTGTCACCTTTACACACGTGCAGGAGGAATAGAACTACTTTAATAACTTTGCTAGAGTAGCACATAGATAATAGTGATACAAAACTCATATGAATCTCAATCATGTAAAGCAGCTCATGAGATTATTGTATTGAGGTACATGGGAGAGAGATGAACCACATAGCTACCGGTACAGCCCCGAGCCTCGATGGAGAACTACTCCCTCCTCATGGGAGCAGCAGCGGTGATGAAGATGGCGATGGAGATGGCAGCGGTGTCGATGGAGAAGCCTTCCGGGGGCACTTCCCCGTTCCGGCAGCGTGCCGGAACAGAGATCCTGTCCCCCAGATCTTGGCGTCGCGATGGCGGCGGCTCTGGAAGGTTTCTGTGGTTTTCGTCGAACGCGATAGGGTTTTCGATCCAGGGGCTTTATATAGGCGAAGAGGCGGCGCAGGAGGGTCGAAGGGGTGACGACACCATAGGGCGGCGCGGCCAGGGCCTGGGCCGCGCCGGCCTATGGTCTGGGGGCCCAGTGCCCCCCCTCTGGTCCTTCCCGGGTGTTCTGGATGCTTCCGGTGAAAATAGGAACTTGGGCGTTGATTTCGTCCGATTCCGAGAATATTTCGTTACTAGGATTTCTGAAACCAAAAACAGCAGAAAACAGGAACTGGCACTTCGGCATCTTGTTAATAGGTTAGTTCCAGAAAATGCACGAATATGACATAAAGTGTGCATAAAACATGTAGATAACATCAATAATGTGGCATGGAACATAAGAAATTATCGATACGTCGGAGACGTATCAGCATCCCCAAGCTTAGTTCTGCTCGTCCCGAGCAGGTAAAACGATAACACAGATAATTTCTGGAGTGACTTGCCATCATAAACTTGATCATACTATTTGTAAAGCATATGTAGTGAATGCAGCGATCAAAACAATGGTAATGACATGAGTAAACAAGTGAATCATAAAGCAAAGACTTTTCATGAATAGCACTTCAAGACAAGCATCAATAAGTCTTGCATAAGAGTTAACTCATAAAGCAATAATTCAAAGTAAAGACATTGAAGCAACACAATGGAAGATTAAGTTTCAGCGGTTGCTTTCAACTTGTAACATGTATATCTCATGGATAGTTGTCAATGCAAAGCAATATAACAAATGCAATAAGCAAGTATATAAGAATCAATGCACAGTTCACACAAGTGTTTGCTTCTTGAGGTGGAGAGAAATAGGTGAACTGACTCAACATTGAAAGTAAAAGAATGGTCCTCCATAGAGGAAAAGCATCGATTGCTATATTTGTGCTAGAGCTTTGATTTTGAAAACATGAAACAATTTTGTCAACGGTAGTAATAAAGCATATGCATCATGTAAATTATATCTTATAAGTTGCAAGCCTCATGCATAGTGTACTAATAGTGCCCGCACCTTGTCCTAATTAGCTTGGACTACCGGATCATCACAATGCATTGTTTTTACCAAGTGTCACAAAGGGGTACCTCTATGCCGCCTGTACCAAGGTCTAAGGAGAAAGCTCGCATCGGATTTCTCGCTATTGATTATTCTTCAACTTAGACATCCATACCGGGACAACATAGACAACAGATAATGGACTCCTCTTTTATGCATAAGCATATAACAACAATTAATAATTTTCTCATTTGAGATTTGAGGATTGTTGTCCAAAACTGAAACTTCCACCATGGATCATGGCTTTAGTTAGCGGCCCAATGTTCTTCTCTAACATATGCATGCTTAACCATAAGGTGGTAGATCTCTCTTACTTCAGACAAGACGGACATGCATAGCAACTCACATGAAATTCAACAATGAAAAGTTGATGGCGTCCCCAGTGAACATGGTTATCGCACAACAAGCAACTTAATAAGAGATAAAGTGCATAATTACATATTCAATACCACAATAGTTTTTAAGCTATTTGTCCCATGAGCTATATATTGCAAAGGTGAATGATGGAATTTTAAAGGTAGCACTCAAGCAATTTACTTTGGAATGGCGGAAAATACCATGTAGTATAGGTAAGTATGGTGGACACAAATGGCATAGTGGTTGGCTCAAGTATTTTGGATGCATGAGAAGTATTCCCTCTCGATACAAGGTTTAGGCTAGCAAGGCTTATTTGAAACAAACACAAGGATGAACCGGTGCAGCAAAACTCACATAAAAGACATATTGAAAACATTATAAGACTCTACACCGTCTTCCTTGTTGTTCAAACTCAATACTAGAAATTATCTAGACCTTAGAGAAACCAAATATGCAAACCAAATTTTAGCATGCTCTATGTATTTCTTCATTAATGGGTGCAAAGCATATGATGCAAGAGCTTAATCATGAGCACAATAATTGCCAAGTATCACATTACCCAAGACATTTATAGCAATTACTACATGTATCATTTTCCAATTCCAACCATATAACAATTTAACGAAGAAGAAACTTCGCCATGAATACTATGAGTAGAAACCAAGGACATACTTGTCCATATGCTACAGCGGAGCGTGTCTCTCTCCCATAAAGTGAATGCTAGGATCCATTTTATTCAAACAAAACAAAAAACAAAAACAAACCGACGCTCCAAGAAAAAGCACATAAGATGTGATGGAATAAAAATATAGTTTCAGGGGAGGAACACGATAATGTTGTCGATGAAGAAGGGGATGCCTTGGGCATCCCCAAGCTTAGACGCTTGAGTCTTCTTGATATATGCAGGGGTGAACCACCGGGTGCATCCCCAAGCTTAGAGCTTTCACTCTCCTTGATCATGTTGCATCATACTCCTCTCTTGATCCTTGAAAACTTCCTCCACACCAAACTCGAAACAACTCATTAGAGGGTTAGTGCACAATATAAATTGACATATTCAGAGGTGACACAATCATTCTTAACACTTCTGGACATTGCATAATGCTACTGGACATTAGTGGATCAAAGAAATTCATCCAACATAGCGAAAGAGGCAATGCGAAATAAAAGGCAGAATCTGTCAAAACAGAACAGTTCGTATTGACGAATTTTAAAATGGCACCAGACTTGCTCAAATGAAAATGCTCAAATTGAATGAAAGTTGCGTACATATCTGAGGATCATGCACGTAAATTGGCTTAATTTTCTGAGCTACCTACAGGGAGGTAGACCCAGATTCGTGACAGCAAAGAAATCTGGAACTGCGCAGTAATCCAAATCTAGTACTTACTTTTCTATCAACGGCTTTACTTGGCACAATAAAACACTAAACTAAGATAAGGAGAGGTTGCTACAGTAGTAAACAACTTCCAAGACACAAAATAAAAACAAAGTACTGTAGTAAAATAACACATGGGTTATCTCCCAAGAAGTTCTTTCTTTATAGCCATTAAGATGGGCTCAGCAGTTTTAATGATGCACTCATAAGAAATAGTATTTGAAGCAAAAGAGAGCTTCAAGAGGCAAATTCAAAACACATTTAAGTCTAACATGCTTCCTATGCATAGGAATCTTGTAAATAAACAAGTTCATGAAGAGCAAAGTAACAAGCATAGGAAGATAAAACAAGTATAGCTTCAAAAATTTCAGCACATAGAGAGGTGTTTTAGTAACATGAAAATTTCTACAACCATATTTTCCTCTCTCATAATAACTTTCAGTAGCAACATTAGCAAACTCAACAATATAACTATCACATAAAGCATTCTTATCATGAGTCTCATGCATAAAATTATTACTCTCCACATAGGCATAATCAATTTTATTAGTTGTAGTGGGAGAAAATTCAACAAAGTAGCTATCATTATTATTCTCATCAAGTGTAGGAGGCATAGTATAATCACAACAAAATTTACTCTCCATAGTAGGTGGCACCAAAAGACCACTATCATTATAATCATCATAAATAGGAGGCAAAGTATCATCAAAGAAAATTTTCTCCTCAATGCTTGGGGGACTAAAAATATCATGCTCATCAAAGCCAGCTTCCCCAAGCTTAGAATTTTCCATATCATTAGCAACAATGGTGTTCAAAGCGTTCATACTAATATCATTGCTACTAGCATGCAAATAAGATTCCATGGGTTTTTTAATTTTCGCATTAAACCATTCATGTCTTGACTCAGGAAATAGAATAAAAAGCTCACAGATGTTGTCCATTATGCCTTACTAGTGTAAACAAGAAACAAAAAGATGCAATTGCAGGATCTAAAGGAAATAGCTTCGAGCACAAACACAATGGCGCCAGAAAAGTACTTTACCTGGAACCGGAGTATGAGTGCCTGATGACCCACAAGTATAGGGGATCGCAACAGTCTTCGAGGGAAGTAAAACCCAATTTATTGATTCGACACAAGGGGAGACAAAGAACACTTGGAAGCCTTAACAACGGAGTTGTCAATTCAGTTGCACCTGGAAACAGACTTGCTCGCAAGAGTTTATCGGTAATAACAGTTTTATAGCGAGTAGCGATAGTGAAATAACAGCAGCAGAGTAACAGAGACAGCAGTAGTGATTATAGTAAACAGCAGGATTAAAATACTGTAGGCACGGGGACGGATGACGGGCGTTGCATGGATGAGAGAAACTCATGTAACAATCATAGCAGGGCATTTGCAGATAATAATAAAACGGTGTCCAAGTACAAAGCAATCAATAGGCATGTGTTCCATATATAGTCGTGCGTGCTCGCAATGAGAAACTTGCACAACATCTTTTGTCCTACCAGCCGGTGGCAGCCGGGCCTCAAGGGAAACTACTGGATATTAAGGTACTCCTTTTAATAGAGTACCGGAGCAAAGCATTAACACTCCGTGAACACATGTGATCCTCACATCGCTACCATTCCCTCCGGTTGTCCCGATTTCTGTCACTTCGGGGCCATCGGTTCCGGACAGCGACATGTGTATACAACTTATAGATAAGACCATAAACAATGATTATCTTCATGAAACAATAACATGTTCAGATCTGAGATCATGGCACTCGGGCCCTAGTGACAAGCATTAAGCATAACAAGTTGCAACAATATCATCAAAGTACCAATAACGGACACTAGGCACTATGCCCTAACAATCTTATGCTATTACATGACCAATCTCATCCAATCCCTACCATCCCCTTCGGCCTACAGCGGGGGAATTACTCACACATGGATGGGGGAAACATTGCTGGTTGATGGAGAGGCGTTGGCGGTGATGGCGGTGATGATCTCCTCCAATTCCCCGTCCCGGCGGAGTGCCAGAACGGAGACTTCTGGCTCCCGCGACGGAGTTTCGCGATGTGGCGGCGTTCGGAGGGTTTCTGGCGACTTCGACTTCTCTTACGGTGTTTTTAGGTCGAGGCGAATAAGTAGTCCGAAAGAGGGCGTCGGAGGCCGGCCGAGGGGCCACACCACGGGGCCGCGCGGGCCCCCCGGGCCGCGCCGCCCCATGGTGTGGGGCCCTCGGGCCTCCACTTCAATTGCCCTTACGGCTCCGTTAGTTTCCTGGGAAAATAGGGCCTTCTGCATAAATTCCGAGGTTTTTCCCGAAAGTTGGATTTCTGCACAAAAACGAGACACCGAGCAGTTCTGCTGAAAACAGCGTTAGTCCGTGTTAGTTGCATCCAAAATACACAAATTAGAGGCAAAACAATAGCAAAGTGTTCGGGAAAGTAGATACGTTTTGGACGTATCAACTCCCCCAAGCTTAGCTTATTGCTTGTCCTCAAGCAATTCAGTTAACAATGAGCGATAAAAGAACTTTCACGAACACATTTGCTCATATGATGTATATATTCTCATGCTATGGCTAATACTTAAGCAGTTCATAATGAGATACATGCAAATAAGATCATCTAACAGCTATGTCAATCATGGAGAAGCACCAACAATTAATAATAAGCATCATGAATCATGTATATAAGCAGAATTGTAATGTTCATAAGAGAGCATGATAAAGTGGTATCTCGCTTATCGTATTTGGTTGGCAAAACATAAATGCCCGGCACCTCACGGAGTTCATAGAAAGACTAGAAGTAGTGATTGTCAAAAGATAAATGCATCAAAGTTATACCACAATCAATCATATTTTGAGACAAGCATATTATACTAAGAATGACAGTTGTGCTCTCAAGATAGTGCTCAAAGAAATAATGGAGACACAACATAAAAGTAAAAGATTGACCCTTCGCAGAGGGAAGCAGGGATTAACATGCGCTAGAGCTTTTTATTTTTATAAAGACAGGAGTAAAATTATTTTGAGAGGTGTTTGTTGTTGTCAACGAATGGTAATGGGTACACTAACTACCTCGCCAACCGGACTTTCAAGAGCGGCTCCCATGAATTATTGCATATTTATTTGGCACTCCTTCCAACCTTTCTTTCACAAACCATGGCTAACCGAATCCTCGGGTGCACCGCCAACAATCTCATACCATGAAGGAGTGCCTTTTTATTTTATTTTTATTATGATGATGACACTCCCCCCAACCTTTGCTTACACAAGCCATGGCTAACCGAATCCTTCGGGTGCCGTCCAACAATCACAAACCATGGAGGAGTGTCTATTTAAGTTAATTAATTCGGGACTGGGAATCCCATTGCCAGCTCTTTTTGCAAAATTATTGGATAAGCGGATGTGCCACTAGTCCATATGAGAGTCCGTCAAAAGTAAATGACAAGGTTGAAAGTTAAACACCACATACTTCCTCATGAGCTATGAAACATAAACACAAATTGAGAAGCATTTTGAAGATTTTAAAGGTAGCGCATGAGAATTTACTTGGAATGGTTTGAAATGCCATGCATAGGTATTTATGGTGGACACTCTGGAATAACTTGGTTTTCATGTGTTTGGAAGCACGAGCAGCGTTCCCGCTCAGTACAAGTGAAGGCTAGCAATAGACTAGGGAGCGACAAATCAGAAGAGCAGTAACTGTCATAATCATGCTTGCGGCAAAATAAATTAACGGAGGCATAAAAGTGATACAAGAACTCTGAAGCAATATAGATCATCGAGGCTTAATTGACTTTTTTGTTCAGTCATATGCATGCGTGAGCATGTGCCAAGTCGATATAAATGAATTATTCAGAGGAGGATACCACAATGCCATACTTACTTATGAATAAAACAATGCAAACAAACATTCATGACATGCTACTCATATTAATAAATTGGAGCTAAACATGAGAGATCATGAACTACTAGACTTTCTCAAATAACATATACCTCACATGAACCAACTAAGCATGCTCACATGGATGAGTATATGTACAAAAATGAAAACAAATAGAGTTCATACCAGCCTCTCACCACAATCAGATTGTCGTAGATCGTCATTATTGCCTTTTCACTTGTGCAGCTTGGATAATATGAAATGAAAACCACGCTCCAGCCACCGAAGACCATTGAACTCAAAAAGAACTTTACAAACCAGAGAAGAACAGCAAATATTTTTGGTGTTTTCAAATTGCAAATAAGAACAAGAGGAAACAAACAAACAAAGCAAAATCTTTTTGGGTTTTCTTATAGCAAACTAGCAATAGCAAATAAAGTGAAACAAATGCAAGAAACCAAAGCAAACAAATGGTGAAGAGAAACAACAGAAATATTTTTGGTCTTTTTGTGTTTTGGGAAGGAAACAAAACAAAAACAAGAAATAGCGAACTAAAAGAAACACAGAAAAGCAGGATGACAGAAATCTGCCAAAACCTGACAGCAGTACAGAAATCGATTTTTACAAAAATCTTACGTTGCTCAGATCGAAAAGTGTTCAACTAATGAAAGTTAGATAACAACCTGGGGAACCTGCACAAAAATTTGCAGCTTAAAATGACGTTCTGGCTATTTTTGACGATTTTTACAGTAACGTTCCAGAATCTGTTTTCAGGCAGCACTTCCCCAAATATCATCTTCCTCTCATTAGAAAACCACTCAAACGAACAAAACAAGTATGTGCAAGTATCCAGCAATCATAATATGCAAAGATTGAGTGATGCCGGTATACCTCCCCCCAAGCTTAGGCTTTTGGCCTAAGTGGAGTTCAATCCCATCGATCCCATGAAGTAGTGTCTCCGTAATATGAAGAAGATGGGTCGTATTCCGGGTATGTGCTAGAAGAAGCACCCGGATATGTGACGGTGTGGTCGTAGGAGGTCCCGACATCCTCGGAGTCATGTTGCTGGTGGAATTCTTGTATCTTCATATGTTCATCCACCTCCTCCTTGGTGCACGACCATGATTGCCTGTCAATACTTAACAAACCAGGTTGGGGAAGAGGGATTTCCTTCTCCTCCCCGTCAGAAAACAACATTCTATACACCATATTATCTAAAGTAGAGTCAGTGGTAACAAAATGATGACTCTTCATAGCAGTAATATCGAGTCTCCTAGGGGCCAATGGCACATCATTAGGATCAAGAGGAAGATTAAGATATGTTAAAACACGCAATGCGATAGTTCCTCCAAAAATAGGCCCCCTGGTAGTCAGGCGGCGAGCAATAAGAGCACCGAGGTGATAGGAGGTTTGACCAGTAAGTGCAATATGCAAGAAAGCAAGATGGTAACTAGAGATATTACTAGTGTTCTCCCTACCAAGAATGCTAGTAGCAATGTAGTATGCGAAATACTTAATGGCGGGAAGTTGGATGTTCCTTATCTTGCCCCGCTGGATGGTGCGACAATCATCCTCGGTGATCCCTCGGTAGAGCTCCAGCAAGTCCCGGGGGTTGTCATCAATCCTACTTGCTGTACCTACAGGGGCAATGTCCAAAGCACAACAAAAATCCTTCAACGGCATAGTCACAGTCTTACCATAGATTCTGAATGCAACCGTTGGCTCATATTGTTTGTTGTCGAACTGGAAACTCTCGACAAAGATCTTGGTGAGCATGTGGTATTGCTCCCTTTCATCGCTCATATAGGTGGTTAACCCTGCCCTGTTGACAAGGGTCAAGAAATCCTCCAGTATCCCTGCATGAGAAATTAGAGTTTGAACATCTTCAAATATCCCTGCGCTTCTCATGAAATCCGCACATGGGTAGTAAGAGGGGTATACTCCCTCTTCACGATTGACCATCATAACTTGTTGGACTTCCAATTCTTGCTGGTTCAAGTGATATCTATTCCACTCCATTTTCTGAAATTTCAACAACCAATATAGAAATTTGATTTGGTGACAAATAATTGGGGGAAACTACCATAGGAACTTGCTAGAGTACTAATCATGCATCAAAACTAGTTTCTACCACTTAGAACAAGCATGCAAACTCACTAAACATGTTACCTACAGCAGCAAAATATTCAAGATATACTCAACCAAACGAAATTCTACTTGGATGGGTGGAGGAGTCACATACCGAAGAGCAAATGTGCCAAGTTTCAGACAGAAATCTGGGCTGAGTAAAGAGATCGAAAAATCTGAGTTACGGAGCAAAACGCGAGTGAGAGGAACTTGGTACGAGTTTTTCGGAGAGAGACTGTTCTGGGCGAAAGAGATGACAAAGTGGGGCAGAGGGGGTCCCACACCACATGGTGGCGCGGCCACCTCCTTGGCCGCGCCGGCCAGTGGTGTGGCGCCCTCTGGTGCCCCACAGGTCATCCTCTGGTACTCCCAGGTGCCTCGTCGAAAAATAGGACCAACGGTATAATTTTCGCGAATTTTTGAAAACTTTGAAAAATGCATATTTTCTGGGTATTAAGTTTATTATTACTGGCCAGGAAAAATTTTGAAATCTTCGAATAACTCAAGAACTTTGCAAATTAAAAGTGCTACAGCAACTAGAGCAAGTGGAGGAAGAAAGAGATGTTGTTTACCCTCTCCATGCATATAAAAAGTATCCGTTAACAAGGTTGATCAAGTCTTGTCACCAAATAACTTTTTCATAGCATAAGAAGAAATAAACCTCAAATCAATCATGTTACCTTGAATTGTATTGATATGGATCCAATCACGAGAGTGTGATATTCTTCCTTAGGCTCATATATAGGACAATCAATAGTTCCCACTTTGATAGTTCTCACATTAGAAATAGTATTAACTCCACATGCCTTCTCAATCCTCTTGGGAAAATAAACGGTATGCTCCCTATCATCAACATTGAAAGTAACCTTTCCTTTATTGCAATCAATAACAGCCCCTGCGGTGTTAAGAAAAGGTCTCCCAAGAATAATAGACATATTATCATCTTCAGGCATTTCCAACACAACAAAATCAGTTAATATCAAGCAGTTAGTAGTAACTTGAACAGGAACATTCTCACATATACCAACAGGAATAGCAGTAGATTTATCAGCCATTTGCAAAGATATATCAGTAGGTATCAACTTATCTAGGTAAAGTCTCTTATAAAGAGAAAAAGGCATAACACTAACACCGGCTCCCAAGTCACATAGAGCAGTTTTAACATAATTATTCTTAATAGAACAAGGAATAGTAGGTATACCTGGGTCGCCCAACTTCTTTGGAATTTTGCCATTGAAAGAGTAATTAGCAAGCATAGTGGAAATTTCCTCATTGGGGATTTTCCTTTTGTTAGTAACAATATCTTTCATATACTTTGAATAAGGAGGCAATTTAATGGCATCGATCAAAGGGATTTGCAAGAATAAAGGTTTCATCCATTCGCAAAATTTATTATAGTGTTCTTCTTCCTTTGATTTTAGTTTCTTAGCAGGAAAAGGCATTTGCTTTTGCACCCAAGGTTCTCTTTCATTACCATGTTTCTCAGCAATAAAGTCTTCTTTAGTATACTTTTTATTTTTAGCATGCTTCTCAGGTTCTTCTTCAGCCTCTTCTTTATCAGGAGTATCATTCTTATCATTATCTTTATCATTATCATGTTCATTACCACTTTCAGTTTCAGCATCAGAAATAGAAATACTATTAGGATCATTAGCAGGTTCAGAGGATTCTACAACATTTTTATGTTTCTTCTTCGTTTTCTTCCAACAATGAGCACTAGGTTCAATGCGTTGAGAATCTTGTTCAATTCTTTTGGGATGCCCTTCAGGGATATAGAGGATCCTGGTAGAGACACCACCTCTAGTTGTTACTTCATAAGCATGTTTCTCTTTAGAATTATTCCCTAACAAGTCATTTTGCACTTTAGTGAGTTGATCAATTTGAGTTTGAATCATTTGAAAATGTTTAACAAGCATCTTAACATCATTGGAGGTTCTCTCCACAATACCATGCAATTCACTAATAGCTTGAGAATTTTCCATTAAATGATTCTCTACCCTCATATTAAAATTTTCTTGCTTAACAATATAATTATCAAACTCATCTAAGCATTGTGCAGGAGGTTTCGAATACGGAATATCTTCCCTAGTAAAGCGTTGAAGGGAGTTTACCTCAATCATGGACGAAGGGGGAATTATCTCACATATATCTTCAATAGGAGGTAGATTCTTCACATCTTCAGATTTAATACCTTTCTCCTTGAGAGACTTCTTGGCTTCCCTCATATCTTCATCATTCAATTTAATTAAACCCCGCTTCTTCAATATTGGAGTTGGAGTCGGTTCAGGCGTAGTCCAATCATCATGATTCCGGCTTATTTTAGCCAATAATTCTTCGAGCGTCGTCCCTGAGTTCTTTTCCTGAAAACACAACCAGCACAACTATCCAGGTATGCCCTAGAATCAATGGTTAGTCCACTATAAAATATATCAAGTAATTCATGCTTTTCTAAATCATGGTCAGGCAAAGCTCTAATAAGAGAGCAAAATCTCGCCCAAGCCTCAGGCAATTTCTCTTCATCTCCCTGATCAAAACTATAAACTCTCTGCAAAGCAGCATGTTGAGCACTAGCAGGAAAATATTTCCGAAAGAAAACAGCAAGCAATTCTTTTGGACTTTTAATAGAACTAGGTGGCAAATTATTATACCAAGTTTTAGCGTCATCCTTCAATGAGAATGGAAATATTTTAGCAACAAAGTAAGTACGCTTCTTAACGTCATCAGAAAACAAGCTACTCAAAGTAGATAACTCAGTCATGTGTTCAACAGCACTTTCTTTTTCAGTACCACAGAAAGGTGTTTTCTCAACAATAGCTATATGAGATAGATCAAGAGAAAAATCATAATCTTTATCCCTAATGTTTATAGGAGATGTGGCAAATTTAGGATCAGGAGACAGTTTATATCTAACAGTATGTTCTGCAAGCAACTTTTTAATTTTTCTTGCATCAGTAGTAGCATTGCATTTTTCAATAAAATCATCATCAAGCTCCACATAATCTTCCTCAGGATCATCACTAAAATAACCAAGTTCAGGTGAACTAACAGGTGTAGTAGCATTAGGAGTTTCAGTATTTTCAGTTTGTCTAGACCTAGCAATTGTAGCATCTAGAAAGGATCCCAATGAACCACTATCATCAAGCACAGCAGAAACATTATCAATATTATGAGAGTGTTCAGATTCAGCAGATGTACCCACATGCGAAGCATGTGGCGGTGAAACAAGTTTATCAATCACAGATGGTGAATCAAGTGTAGCGGAGGTACTCAGAATTGTACCTTTTCTTGTAGTGGATGGTAATATGGCGATCTTAGTATCGCGAGGTTTACCCATGATGGAGAATTTGCAGCGAACAATATTAATCCAAGTGAACTTCCAAATAAAGCTATGCTCCCCGGCAACGGCGCCAGAAAATAGTCTTGATGACCCACAAGTATAGGGGATCGCAACGAGTCTTCGAGGGAAGTAAAACCCAATTTATTGATTCGACACAAGGGGAGACAAAGAACACTTGGAAGCCTTAACAACGGAGTTGTCAATTCAGTTGCACTGGAAACAGACTTGCTCGCAAGAGTTTATCGGTAATGTGATTTTATAGCGATAGCGATAGTGAAATAACAGCAGAGTAACGAGAGACAGCAGTAGTGATTATAGTAAACGGCAGGATTAAAATACTGTAGGCACGGGGACGGATGACGGGCGTTGCATGGATGAGAGAAACTCATGTAACAATCATAGCAGGGCATTTGCAGATAATAATAAAACGGTGTCCAAGTACAAAGCAATCAATAGGCATGTGTTCCATATATAGTCGTGCGTGCTCGCAATGAGAAACTTGCACAACATCTTTTGTCCTACCAGCCGGTGGCAGCCGGGCCTCAAGGGAAACTACTGGATATTAAGGTACTCCTTTTAATAGAGTACCGGAGCAAAGCATTAACACTCCGTGAACACATGTGATCCTCACATCGCTACCATTCCCTCCGGTTGTCCCGATTTCTGTCACTTCGGGGCCATCGGTTCCGGACAGCGACATGTGTATACAACTTATAGATAAGACCATAAACAATGATTATCTTCATGAAACAATAACATGTTCAGATCTGAGATCATGGCACTCGGGCCCTAGTGACAAGCATTAAGCATAACAAGTTGCAACAATATCATCAAAGTACCAATAACGGACACTAGGCACTATGCCCTAACAATCTTATGCTATTACATGACCAATCTCATCCAATCCCTACCATCCCCTTCGGCCTACAGCGGGGGAATTACTCACACATGGATGGGGGAAACATTGCTGGTTGATGGAGAGGCGTTGGCGGTGATGGCGGTGATGATCTCCTCCAATTCCCCGTCCCGGCGGAGTGCCAGAACGGAGACTTCTGGCTCCCGCGACGGAGTTTCGCGATGTGGCGGCGTTCTGGAGGGTTTCTGGCGACTTCGACTTCTCTTCTGGTGTTTTTAGGTCGAGGCGAATAAGTAGTCCGAAAGAGGGCGTCGGAGGCCGGCCGAGGGGGCCACACCACAGGGCCGCGCGGGCCCCCCCGGGCCGCGCCGCCCCATGGTGTGGGGCCCTCGGGCCTCCACTTCAATTGCCCTTCTGGCTCCGTTAGTTTCCTGGGAAAATAGGGCCTTCTGCATAAATTCCGAGGTTTTTCCCGAAAGTTGGATTTCTGCACAAAAACGAGACACCAGAGCAGTTCTGCTGAAAACAGCGTTAGTCCGTGTTAGTTGCATCCAAAATACACAAATTAGAGGCAAAACAATAGCAAAAGTGTTCGGGAAAGTAGATACGTTTTGGACGTATCAGTGCCTTTTACCTTTCCTCCCCGGCAACGGCGCCAGAAAAGTGCTTGATGTCTACGTTCCCCCTCCTTTCCTGTAGACAGTGTTGGGCCTCCAAGAGCATAGGTTTGTAGAACAGCAGCAAGTTTTCCCTTAAGTGGATCACCCAAGGTTTATCGAACTCAGGGAGGAAGAGGTCAAAGATATCCCTCTCATGCAACCCTGCAACCACAAAGCAAGAAGTCTCTTGTGTCCCCAACACACCAAATAGGTGCACTAGTTCGGCGAAGAGATAGTGAAATACAGGTGGTATGAATATATATGAGCAGTAGCAACGGTGCCAGAAAATAGCTTGCTGGCGTGTAGTTGATGGTGGTGGTATTGCAGCAGTAGTAACACAGTGAAACAGTAAACAAGCGGTAGTAACGCAGCAGTAGTAAACAAGTAGCGATAGCAGTATTTAAGAACAAGGCCTAGGGATTACACTTTCACTAGTGGACACTCTCAACATTGATCACATAACAGAATAGATAAATGCATACTCTACACTTTTGTTGGATGATGAACACATTGCGTAGGATTACACGAACCCTCAATGCCGGAGTTAACAAGCTCCACAATAATGCTCATGTTTAAGTAACCTTATAGTGTAAGATAGATCAAAGGACTAAACCAAGTACTAACATAGCATGCACACTGTCACCTTCATGCATATGTAGGAGGAATAGATCACATCAATATTATCATAGCAATAGTTAACTTCGCAATCTACAAGAGATCATGATCATAGCATAAACCAAGTACTAACACGGTGCACACACTGTCACCTTTACACACGTGCAGGAGGAATAGAACTACTTTAATAACTTTGCTAGAGTAGCACATAGATAATAGTGATACAAAACTCATATGAATCTCAATCATGTAAAGCAGCTCATGAGATTATTGTATTGAGGTACATGGGAGAGAGATGAACCACATAGCTACCGGTACAGCCCCGAGCCTCGATGGAGAACTACTCCCTCCTCATGGGAGCAGCAGCGGTGATGAAGATGGCGATGGAGATGGCAGCGGTGTCGATGGAGAAGCCTTCCGGGGGCACTTCCCCGTTCCGGCAGCGTGCCGGAACAGAGATCCTGTCCCCCAGATCTTGGCGTCGCGATGGCGGCGGCTCTGGAAGGTTTCTGTGGTTTTCGTCGAACGCGATAGGGTTTTCGATCCAGGGGCTTTATATAGGCGAAGAGGCGGCGCAGGAGGGTCGAAGGGGTGACGACACCATAGGGCGGCGCGGCCAGGGCCTGGGCCGCGCCGGCCTATGGTCTGGGGGCCCAGTGCCCCCCCTCTGGTCCTTCCCGGGTGTTCTGGATGCTTCCGGTGAAAATAGGAACTTGGGCGTTGATTTCGTCCGATTCCGAGAATATTTCGTTACTAGGATTTCTGAAACCAAAAACAGCAGAAAACAGGAACTGGCACTTCGGCATCTTGTTAATAGGTTAGTTCCAGAAAATGCACGAATATGACATAAAGTGTGCATAAAACATGTAGATAACATCAATAATGTGGCATGGAACATAAGAAATTATCGATACGTCGGAGACGTATCACAAGCATCCAATGCATATCCATTGTACCTAACACAAATGTAAGTACAAAATGGTCCCCAAACTAATTGGGTCCAAAGTAGTTAGACACACTACAACATATAGGAAAAACTCCACAATACTATGTGCATATAGATATGAAATTGAATTTCATGCACATATTAGCCAAATTAGGATTTGATGGAGTTTACCCTATATATTGGATCAAAGAAAGTAACACATGCCATAAGATAGACATATATTAAATATGCATGCACAATACTTTTAGGAACCAAAGAAAGATATAATTTGGACAAAACACCAAATAAATCAAGAGACAATGGTTGTCCAAATTATATCAAAGAATCAAATCAACACAAGATTGACTCCAAAGAATTATCTCATTATAAGAAGCTAATTAAACCTAAACACAAAGGAATGAGATAACCAACTCCCAATAGAGCAAGGTTCCAACAAATAAACCAAACCCTCGAAACTTTTTATGATGGCTGATACGTCCAAAACGTATCTACTTTCCCGAACACTTTTGCTATTGTTTTGCCTCTAATTTGTGTATTTTGGATACAACTAACACGGACTAACGCAGTTTTCAGCAGAATTGCCCTGGTGTCTCATTTTTGTGCAGAAACTCAACTTTCAGGAAAATCCCCGGGATTAGTTCCAATGGGCCTATTTTCATAGAAGAGGGACGGAGCCAGAAGACCAGAAGGAGGGGGGCCACGAGGCAGCCACCCCACCAGGCGGCGCGGCAGGCCCCTGGGCCGCGCCGGCCTGTGGTGGCGGCGCCTCGGGCAGCCCCAGGTGCCCCCCTCTGGACTACTTAAGGGCTTCGACCTAAAAACGCACGGGGGTTAGACGAAATCGCCAGAAGACATCCAGAACACCGCCGCCATCGCGAAACTCCGTCTCGGGACCTGAAACTCCGTTCTGGCACTCCGCCGGGACGGGGAATCAGAGGAGATCATCGCCATCATCACCACCGACACCTCTCCATCGACCAGCCATGTTTCCCCCATCCATGTGTGAGTAATTCCCCTGATGTAGGCTGAAGGGGATGGTAGGGATTGGATGAGATTGGTCATTTAATAGCATAAGATTGTTAGGGCATAGTGTCTAGTGTCCGTAATTGGTACTTTTATGATATTGTTGCAACTTGTTATGCTTAATGTTTGTCACCAGGGCCCGAGTGCCATGATCTCAGATCTGAACATGTTATCAATTCATGATGATATTCATTGCTTTATGATCTTACCTGCAAGTTGTATACACATATTGCTGTCCGGAACCCGAGGCCCCAAAGTGACAGAAATTGGGACAACCGGAGGGGAAGGCGGTGATGTGAGGATCACATGTGTTCACGGAGTGTTAATGCTTTGCTCCGGTGCTCTATTAAAAGGAGTACCTTAATTTCCAGTAGATTCCCTAGAGGCCCGACTGCCACCGGCTGGTAAGACAAAAGATGTTGTGCAAGTTTCTCATTGCGAGCACGTACGACTATATACGGAACACATGCCTATGGATTGTTTAGTACTTGGATATTGTTTTATTACTATCTGCAAATGCCCTACCTTGATTGTTACATGAGTTTCTCTCATCCATGCAACGCCCGTTCATCCATCCCTGTGCCTACAGTATTTTAATCCTGCTGTTTACTATAATCACTACTGCTGTCTTTGTTACACTGCTGCTACTGCTATAAAACTATTGCTACTGATACTCTTGCGAGCAAGTTTGTATCTAGGTGCAGCTGAATTGACAACTCCGTTGTTAAGGCTTACAAATATTCTTTGGCTCCCCTTGTGTCGAATCAATAAATTGGGTTTTACTTCCCTCGAAGACTGTTGCGATCCCCTATACTTGTGGGTCATCAATGGCACAAAGTACCAAAAAGAAAATTTATTTCTCCCAAAACCAAATTTTTGATAATGATCAAGAAATGTTAAACATTCTAACAAATACAGGAGAGCTCCCCCAAGATTAGTGCAGTATCTAGGATTTTTCATATGAATACAAAATGCAAAAAACTAGGATCATCACGCTACCTATATCTACTAAAAATGCTAAGAAAGTTTGAAAAGACAAATTAGATCCATAAGATGCAAGGAAGGCACATGTGAGTCAAAGCACAACACATTCATGGAAATAAATGAGACAATTTAAACACAAGAGCCAATGTAAATATGATCAATAAAATTTCTACCTCATAATAGATTGCCAATTGTCCTAGGACAAGAGATATTAGGAAATATTTCCCGGTGGTAGTTTGTAAGTATACGTAAGATCATATTTAAAACATATAAAGCATATAGTAAAAGATAAGAATTAACCATCATGCGAAGAGAGTTTCTTGATAGTTTCAATTAGTTATACCAACATGCAAAGAAATTAATAGCATTCATGCCAACATGCAAATCAATTAATAGAATGACTTGAAGCACATGGTTTCCCAAAAGTGTATTGAGGGACACGTTGTGAAAAACCATGCCAAGAAAAACTTTCACAAAAAAGATCCACAAAGATATTAGCAATGAAACCATTTAAACAAATTGGAACTTGTTTGAGCAAACATGCCACATAGGAGAGAGATAATTTACGATATCAATTCTATGTGACACAACCTCAAATGTTCACATTTTCTAGGCTTGTAATATGCACAAAGCTTATTACTCCCCCATAATGTGATAAGGAATTTATTTTCACAAGAGGCAAATAAGATCCAACTAGAGATATTAATGGACATTAGAATTTGAATTTTTTATGAAGATGACATACCACATAGAGACTAGATAATCTTGCAATATCAATTCTAAGTGATATTCTTCATGTACACACATAGTTAGGATTATGAAATTCCCAAAGGAATATCACTCCCCCAAAATGGGATAGTCCATTAATCGCTCATAAGATCGAGCCATATAAGATACAACAAGATGCAAAGTGGCTCCAACACAAACACAACTACAAGGTATGCAACCCAACATGCATAGACTTTATTTCTCAAGAAAAGCAAGTAGGAAGCACAACATATACAAACAGATGTTAGGAACAAAACTAACACATGCAAATGGGGCGATTAACTTTCAATATAAATGAGTTGAGCACATGTTACCGCAAGGAGGAACATTAAATATATGATAGAAGCAAGATAACTAAAAGACTTGGCTTGAGATAATATAAATGATGAAGATCCCTTAATTCTTCATGATGTAGCCAAGTCTCCAATGCCCTCCAACAAGCACCTATTGATCAAGTTTTGGATTGTTGGTCCCCAACTAAGTTGGGTCCTAAGAGGTTAGTCACAATAGGCTTGGCAACCCAAATGGTTCTTTTCTTGACACCACTTTGAGCACCAACATATTTGGCAAACACATTGCCACCCTCATCCTTACGAAGAGAATAAACATCATCAATGGTGATAGAGTTGGATGAGGTACTAATAGTGCAAAAGGAGGAGATGTGGCCCTTCTCACGGCATATGTAGCAAGTTCTTTTCTTCTCCTTCTCACTAGATTTCACCACAATGGGATCATTGGCTTGTTTCTTCTTGGGAAGTGGCATTTCTTCAACTTGAGGTTGAATATGAGTTTGAGCTTGAGCCCGCTTACGTTTTTGCTTCTTCTTCAAAGGGCAAGATCTAACATGGTGCCCTTCAATATTGCACTTGAAGCAAGCAATCTTGGCCGGGTCTTTGACTTGTACTTGGCCCTTCTTATACTTGTTGTTCTTGGACTTGTTATTGTTGTTGGATTTGAATCCAAGTCCACTCTTGTCATTGGGGGATTGTTGCACACTCAACATCGTGTCAAGTTTGCATTTCCCTTCATGACTCTTTACCAAGTCATTCTTCAAAGAAGTGACTTGGGCCTTGAGCTCTTTGATTTCCTCTACATGGTTATTAACAACACAAGTACTAGATAAAGTAGAACCTTCATTGTTAGAGCAACAAGGCAAGGAAGATAATTCATCACAAGATTTAGCAATATTATGAGTGGATGAATTACTAGGACTAGCACATGGCAATATAGCATTTTGAGTAGTAGTGACATAGGCATCCCCAATGGGTCTGCCGAAGATGGTACCCGGGGTTTACTGGAGGCCCATGACTCGAAGGATAAGAAGATTCGGAAGCCCAAGTTATTATTAAGGAAAGCTAGAGTTGTATTAGGAGATACTACTTGTAATCTTGCGGGACGGGTCGGAAACCCTCCCGGACTCTGTAACTTGTGTATTGTGAAATCCCTCGACTCCACCTCCTATATAAGGGGGAGTCGAGGGGCAAAGAGAGCATCGATTCATTGTTTCACGCAACCCTAGTTTTCACATCGTCGAGCACTTTTCGGCTGAAACCTTCGAGATCTACTTGACCTCTACTTCCGACTAAAACCCTAGTCTACAATACGTAGGCATTGATAAGTTAATCCCTTGTCAATTGGCGCCATCTGTGGGAATTAGAGGCGTCAAGGATCTGATCTCGATGGCACGTTCAAGATCATCGACTTCGGCAACTGCAAGTAACGCAATGGACAGAGGTAAACAGATCGAAACTGGTCTAGTCGATTGTGTTCCTCACCCGCCCTCCCGTTTGGATGCATATGCGTATCTGGAGGAGCCTATGGAGATGACGTTTGGAAGGTTCCACTTTCGCATCGAGAAAGAAGGAGCGTATCGTCTTGAAATTCTGATCTCGTCGGGATTATCAGCGGTCGATCCCGATTTTTCAAGTTCAATATCGTCAATCGAGTCAGGCAACGAGGAGACTTCATCGCCACGCTTCATCAGCACCAGGGCAAGCGAAAAACTCGCCAAGATCTTCAGTGACATGTCCTTCGAGTCATCTACGGACTCCGATACAAGCGATGACTCGAGCAACATCGACAGCTTCAACTTCATCGACAGATCCACTACTGTTGGAAAGGTCTTCACCAATCTCTATGATGGTGTCACCAAACCCAGCAAGGTTCAGAATCCAAAATATCATCAGATTTATGCCATCGGAGAACCAAGTCGCGATCAGGAGGTGTGCCGGCTTTAGAGGCGCCGGAATCGATGACTTCGTCCCTTTTTCTCTTGTTCCTTGGAGAAACAGCGGAAGGAAGGGAGCGTGTCGAGGCGGTAGCCTCAGACTCGACTTCTTTTTCAGAGGAAATCGCAGATTTCTGAGAACCCGCGACTTCACTCTCAGGGCGAGAAGTACCCTGGTTGTCGTCGGTGACAACAGTCCGTTCTTCGACTTCTCCACCTTCAGGAAGAGGAGGAAGAGAAGCTAGAACAGGGTGGTTCTGCAAAAAACAAGGAGTGTCGACAAAAAGTTATGCAAAGGACGCTAGCAAGATAGTAGTCGACAAATACTAAAAAAATCGAGAAGACAAGATAGTAGTCGAGGGAAAAATTACCTCGGGAAGGGCGTTGGTGCCACTATATGGCTCAACGCGGCAAGAGGATGGAATAGTATCCTTCTTGCTGAGCGACGAAATTCTTCGGATTAGTTTCTCCAAATCCTTCACAGGAAGGTCTTTGGAGAGCCTGTCGACGTCTTCTTCACCAGCATACATCCAAAGGGGATTTTTGCGAGCTTGTAAAGGCTGCACTCTAATCCTAAGGAAGTAGGCTGTGATCTGGATACCCGACAATTCCTTGCCACGGGTGTTCTAGAGCTCATGGATGCGAGTCATCAGCGCCTCTATCGCCGACTTCTCTTCTTCGGTGGCTTCAGCGTCCCAGGAACGGCGGCGAAAAATCTTGGCCCCTCTGTCGAAAGGAGCAATATTGTACTCCACCGAGTCGGAGCTTTCTTCGTGCACATAGAGCCATCTTTCGCGCCATCCCTGGACGGAGTCGGGGAATATGATGTCGAAGTACTCGACATAAGGGAGAACGCAAATGACAACGCCGCCGATGTTATAGGCGACGTTGTGGGAGCCATTGCGGCGGAGGCAGAAGATGCGCTTCCATAGAGCCCAATTAGGATGGACTCCGAGGAAGCATTCACAGAGGGTGATAAAAATCGACACATGGAGGATGGAGTTGGGCGTCAGCTGATGCAGCTGTAGCCCGTAGACAAAGAGGAGACCACGAAGGAACTCGTGGATAGGGGGAGAAAGACCGCGAATGAGGTGGTCAACGAAACTGACCCGATATTCGATTGGATGCGATGGATAGCTTTCTTCCTTGGGGAAGCGCAGCGCGTTCTCCTTCTTCGTGAACCCGAGCATCTTCAACAAGTTCATGTCTTGATTGGAGATTTTGGATCTCTCCCACTCCAGATCTTAAGCGTCCATCTTCGATTCCGGAGTGCTATGCCTAGTGAGCCGCGCGCGCGGTGGCATCAACAATGGCGTAGGAGCAAAGCGCGAGCGTGGTTGAGCTCAAGAACTGTGGGGCGCAATGGAGGATTTTGGCAGAGGAGAGCAGAGGAGCGGCGCGAGCGAAAGTGTGGAAGGAGGAAGATGATGACCTTAAGTAGAGATGCGGTGAATCGACGCACCGTTGGATGGGAAAATTGTGAGATAGATGGTGTACACGTGGACAAGGGGTAAAAACGCAATTTCACTGAGAAGGGAAGGAATAGGCGCTACAGTGCGTGCGCCAGGAAAAGTGGAGGACGTGTGTCCCCCACTTGCACGACGTGTCAACTTGATAAGAAATTTGGGCCCGCAAGACAGAGAGAGAGCCGTTCTCGCGTTTTCCCGATACAGTAAGCATGGCTATCGTCAGCAATGATGTCACCTTGGCAAGAGAAAATCTCGGCTATGAAGCTTCATAAGAATGGCGACAACAGAAGATTATTGATCATTTCGAGAGCCTTTGGTCAAATACAAGTTTTTGATCAAATGCTCGGGGGCTAGTTCGGAAAAATGAAAAACTTGAGTATGAAAAAATAGAAATGGCGAGAGCCTATGATCAAACATAAGCATTTGCTCATAGCCTCGGGGGCTACTCCCATCGGGAGCGCTGGCCGCGCACCCGATAGATATGAAAACTTCGAGAAAGAAGGAAAATATAGCAACATGAGGCGTTGAGCCTACAACCAAGCACAAGTCCTTGACTGTAGCCTCAGGGGCTACTCCCATCGGAACGCTGTTCGCGTGCCCGATGAAATTATAAAAAAAAAATCGAGAAAAGAAAGAAGAAAAAGTGAGCATATTTCGAGTTATACAAATAACTCTTCATATACTCCCATCGGGAAGGCAATATAAGTCATCCGTTGACTCAATGAAATGTGCTATTCCAGCAGCCGAAAAAGCACTCGACAATATATTCTCAGAGCGCCAAAGTTGCGAACAATCTCTGAATGCCGCAAAACTTTGCGAAGGTAAGACCCCAAATCCGTTCCGAGCGGCGTGGCGCCGTCTCTGACGTCGGTTTGCTACTTTTTTCCGTATCAACAGATACGAAGAAAAATCCTAACGGACGCGTTAGGTACCCGATAAAATATGACTGGGACTCGGCAGAATGGTAAGACCTTAAGCGGCACCTGTCGAAGTTTGCACCAGTATCCCGAGATCATGTTCAGGGACGTGATCTTGAAGTAGGTTTTTGCGGATTGCCACTAGAGCAGTTAACTAGTACCTGATCCGTCAGATGAACTAGCCCCAACTACCATTATCCCTGTACAATATATAATTTCATATTTAAAGATATGTGATAAATTCGACAGAGTTATTGAATGATTAAAGTTGGAGATTTTCCCTGATTCTTTGATTCAAGCAAAATCTCGGGGGCTACTGACATAGGCATCCCCAATGGGCCTACCGAAGATGGTACCCGGGGTTTACTAGAGGCCCATGACTCGAAGGATAAGAAGATTCGGAAGCCCAAGTTATTATTAAGGAAAGCTAGAGTTGTATTAGGAGATACTACTTGTAATCTTGCGGGACGGGTTGGAAACCCTCCCGGACTCTGTAACTTGTGTATTGTGAAATCCCTCGACTCCACCTCCTATATAAGGGGGAGTCGTGGGGCAAAGAGAGCATCGATTCATTGTTTCACGCAACCCTAGTTTTCACATCGTCGATCACTTTTTGGCTGAAACCTTCGAGATCTACATGCCCTCTACTTCCGACTAAAACCCTAGTCTACAATACGTAGGCATTGATAAGTTAATCCCTTGTCAAGTAGTGCTAGTATCCACATAAGGCTCACAAGGTGACAAGGATTAACTTGTCAATGCCTACGGGTTGTAGACTAGGGTTTTAGTCGGAAGTAGAGGGCAAGTAGATCTTGAAGGTTTCAGCCGAAAAGTGCTCGATGATATGAAAACTAGGGTTTGTGAGACAATGAATCGATGCTTTCTTTGTCCCTCGACTCTCCCTTATATAGGAGGCGGAGCCGAGGGATTCGTAATACACAAGTTACAGAGTCCGGGAGGGTTTCCAACTCATCCCGCAAGATTACAAATATTATCTCCTAATACAACTCTAGCTTTCCTTAATAGTAATCTGGGCTTCTGATTCTTCTTATCCTTCGGGTCGTGGGCCTTCAGTAAACCCCGGGTACCATCTTCGGCAGGCCCATTGGGGATATCTATGTCAGTAGCCCCCGAGATTTTGCTTGAATCGCAAAGTCAGCGAAAATCTCCAACTTTATATTTATTCAATAGCTCTGAATTTTACCACATATCTTTGGATACGAAATTATATATTGTACAGGGATAATGGTAGTTGGGGCTAGTTCATCTGACGGATCAGGTACTAGTTAACTGCTCTAGTGGCAATCCGCAAAAACCTACTTCAAGATCATGTCGCTGGACATGATCTCGGGATACTGGTGTAAACTTCGACAGGTGCCGCTTAAGGTCTTACCATTCTGTCGAGTCCCAGTCATATTTTATCGGGTACCTAACGCCTCCGTTAGGATGTTTCTTCGTATATGTTGATACGGAAAAAAGTAGCAAACCGACGTCAGAGAAGGCGCCACGCCACTCAGAACGGATCTGGGGTCTTACCTTCGCAAAGTTTTGCGGCATTCAGAGATTGTTCGCAACTTTGGCGCTCTGAGAATATATTATCGAGTGCTTTTTCGGCTGTTGGAATAGCACATTTTATTGAGTCAACGGATGACTTATATTGCCCTCCCGATGGGAGTATATGTAGAGTTATTTATATAACTTGAAATATGCTCACTTTTTCTTCTTATTTCCCGATGGGAGTTGTTGGGGGGATGACCCCCGGTATGCCAAAGGCATGCCAAACCGGATGGTTTGAGCCATCAGGATACCGGTTAGATGTTCATGCCGGAGTCTAAGATAGGCGTCTGGCTGAACAGGCTAGGCCGGTATCCTCATAGGAGGGATACCGGAACCGGATAGAAAAGGTACCGGGCCACCGGAAGGAAGGGCTTGTCGGCAAGGCTGGTCAAAGATCCTCTCCAGAGCTAGAAGACAAGGATGAGCTAAGCAAAGTAGCTTTAAACGAAGGGCTGACGATAAAGAAGAAGATGACGGAGAAAGAAGCCGGAGGACGTCAGCCTCCCTGATTAAAGAAGACCCCGGTGTCATCTATGATTAAAGTAGCTTTGTACAGTAGCTTGGTAAAGTAGTTTGTCTAGTCAAAGATGCCATTAGGGTTTTTTGCACTGTAAGCCACCCTCTCCCCTATATAAGGAGAGGGGGCAGCCCTTCTTCACGGGCACGGAACACAGAGAGAGAAAAACCTGTAACTTGTGAGAATCAATGAACATGGTGATCTAGAGCGAGTTCTTCCTTGTGTCTTTCTTCTTCAACCTCTGGCCTTGGCCAAGTTCTTGAGGAAACCATCCGGAAGTTCATCCCACCTGATCACAAACCCTCCCCCGAATCCTCTAGCGTCCATTCGGCCCCAATCTAAGCCATCCTATGGCATCTGTCTGTTCACCACGACGACAGTTGGCGCCCACCGTGGGGCATGAAGTGGCGCTTGATGGAGTTCACATTCGGGCGGGCGTCCTCGAGATCTCCGGCGAGCGTACGGTGTCCACGTTGGTGCAGCGCATCTACGCCATGGACTTCATCAACGACAACGCGGGCTGCTTCGCCAACGGCGGCGTCTTCCCCAAGAACGGCCGCGTCATCGAGTTTGGCAGCCACCGCGTCTACTTCGGCACCGTCCCCGTGCGCCAGCGCCTCTCGCCGGTGCTGGTGGCACCGGACCCGCCAAGATGGCTCTGTGCTGGTCGCGCCGCCGGCAGCGTCGAGGTAATGATGACCAGTGTGGCTGGTGCAGGAAAGGAGGCCGTGGCTGAAGGTGCTGGTCGCGCGGTTTCGACCCGTGCGGCCAAGCCGCCGCTGGAGCGCGATGCAGGCGCAGCGGGAGCGTCATCCGCGCCACCGGAGACACCGCTCCAAGCGGCGATGAACGTCCTCGCCACCCCCATCGCGCAGAACGTCGATCCGGCGGCAGCTCAGGCGGAGCTGGAGGTGCAGCGTCAAAAGGTGCTCGAGAGCGGCAAGGACATCATCCGGGCGCAGCGCGAGCTGAACCTTACCCTACGTGAGTACAACGCTGCCCATGGCTTTGCTTCTGTTAGCGCGCATGCTGCTAGGATGCCGGAAAACCGGCTAAAAGCTCGCAACCTAGATCAGGATTTGCGCAAAGAGATTCATGCCGGCAAAAGTACCTCTGCATCTGTTAGCATCGTGGAAAAGCCTAAGTATAGCAGCCCGGATAAAACTATAAAAGCTGCTAAAGCTGCTGTAGAGCTATGCGAGTCGCTTTCCGGAGATGCTTTGGCAAAACAGCAAGAGCGTGTTAGAGAGCTGCTGGAAACTATTGAGCAGCAAAATGCTGAGCAGCTGGCTAAGCTGAACAAGGCAGCAGCCTCAAAATCCGCGCGTTCAACAAAGAATGCCGGTAGCAAGTCCCATGGGCAGGCTTCGTCCCCCCATCCGGATAGAAGAAGAGAAAAAGAAGTGAATGCGCAGCAGATGACTGTGTATGATCCGGTTCTTGCCGGAAAGCAACAAGCCGGGCAACATGATGCCGGTAGAAAAAGCCAAGGGGCAGAACGAGGCTACGCCAAAGGAGGCTATGCCGGAAACAATCATGCCGGTAGATATGAGACCGGGCAAAATTATCGAGCTGCAAGGGCAGCGTACGATGAGGAGGAAATAGATCCCCCGAGGTACCGGCAGGCAAGGGCCGCGGTACCGGAATGTTATGATGAAGCTGATTCTGCAAGACCGGCAGCATACCGGAACGCGTTGGGAGAACGCTTGGGAGAGAGATACTTACCGGAATGGGATGCGAGGCACCGTCTGGATAGAGTGTACTTGTCAGAAATGATCGAGGAGGAAGGTCCTCCAGGCCCTAAGTGCTTTGGCCCAAGGATCATGAAAGAAAAACCACCAGTACGCAACTTCATGTTGCCCCGTGACACAAAGACGTACGATGGCACTACGAAGCCGGAAGATTGGCTCGCGGATTACGTGACCGCGGTATATGTCGCGGGCGGTGGAGGAACCGTAGCAGGAGGAGGAAACCGGCGTTGGGCCGTGAGGATCATACCATCGTTTTTGGTTGGACCGGCAAGAATCTGGCTAAACAACTTGCCGGCAGGAAGCATAAATGGCTAGCTGGATTTTGAGGAGGCTTTTGTGAGCAATTTCAGCAGTACCTATCAAAGGACAAACAGGCCGCAGCAACTTGCTCTGTGCGTACAACGCCCGAACGAAACAGACCGGGATTATCTGGCCCGGTGGAACACTACGAGGAACTCCTGTGAAGGGGTAATCGAAGCACAGGCCATTGCTTGGTTTAGCAGTGGGTGCAGAAGAGGTTCACCGTTGTGGCAAAAGCTGCAGCGGAACATGCCGACAACGTTGGCAGAGATGATACGCGTGGCGGATAGCTATGCGTTGGGAGACCCAACGCAGCCGGCAGTGCAACCTGAGCCGGAACAGCTGCGCCACGAACAACACCGGGATAACCGGAATAACAAAAGAAGGGAAGATTTTCCGGATCGAAGGTACGGTCCGCAGCAAGTTGCTGCTGTGCAGGAAAACTCTGAGGCCAGCGGCAGTCAGAGGCAAAGAACCGGATCGCAGCCGTGGGCGGGTCCTAAGAAACAATGGGTGGAAAAGAAACCCTGGGTCCAGAAAAGAAACTGGCAAGAACCCGCAAAATACACCATGGAAGCTGCCATGGACCAACCTTGCCGGTGGCACACACCTAATCCGGCACACCCGTCAAACCACCTGACGAAGGATTGTACCTGGACAAAGTATTTGATGCAAAAGGGAACGGTAAAAGATGCACAACCACCACAAGACATGCCGCGGCAACAACAGCTACCACCACCACCGCCGCTTACCGGGGCAAACGCCTTACCGGTACAGCCAAACCGGCAGCAGTACCAGCAGGTTAACCGGGTGGAGCAAAACGACAACCAACCACCTCCACCGGCACCTTTGGGCCGGAATGTTTACGAAGACCCGCATCTGTGCTGTGTTGTCTTTGTCACTGAGCCAACAGACAGGCAAAGTATGCATCGCCGCTCCATGGAAGTAAACGCCGTGATGCCGGCGGTTCCCAAATATATGATGTGGTCCAATCAAGAAATTACCTGGTCATCTAAGGATCACCCCAAGATCATGCCGAATCCGGGTGGATATGCTCTTGTTGTGGACCCAATCATGAAAGGGCCGCAAACTCGAGTAAAATTCAGCAAGGTGCTGATAGACAATGGCAGCAGCATAAACATCATGTACAAGCATACCATGCATACGCTGGGCATAACAGAAAACATGCTTCAGCCAACGCGCACAACGTTCCACGGAATCGTTCCGGGCTTGTCCTGCGCCCCGATAGGAAAAGTTCGGGTGGACGTAGCATTTGGAGGACGTGACAATTGCCGGGTTGAAAATGTTGAGTTTGAGGTGGTGGATCTAGACAGTCCCTACCATGCATTGCTGGGGAGACCGGCGTTGGCAGCCTTCATGGCCACAACTCATACGGCTTACCTCAAGATGAAGATGCCGGCACCTCGTGGACCATTGACTGTGGTGGGAAACTATAAGGTCTCACTGGAAACTGCATCTGCCGGATCGAACCTAGCGGAATCGCTGGTGATCGCGGAGGAAAAGAAAAGAATGCAAACAGCTGTTGCGCTGGCTCAGTCCTCACAGTTGAGCTTAGCGGCAATGAGTGGAAACTTGGGCTCACCGGCGTTCAAGCCAACAAATGAAACAAAGGACATCGTGCTGGATCCGGCTTACCCAGAGCGCACCGTTCGTATCGGTGCCGGACTTGATCAAGCATAGGAAAGCGCGCTCGTCAGCTTCCTCCGTGAGAATCGGAATATCTTTGCCTGGTCCACTGATGATTTGGTAGGTGTTCCGAGGGAGCTGGCTGAGCACTCTTTAAACGTCCGGAAAGATGCCAAGCCGGTGCGGCAACCACTGCGCCGGTTCGCTGAAGATAGAAGGAAAATCATAGGAGAAGAGGTGACAAAGCTGCTCGTTGCCGGTTTCATTGTGGAGGTCACGCACACAGAGTGGCTGGCCAATCCGGTAATGGTTGAAAAGAAGAAAGATGAGAACCTGGAGGCAAAAGCTCCGAAGGTGTGGCGCATGTGCATCGACTACACCAACCTAAACAAGGCTTGCCCAAGAGATCCTTTTCCTTTGCCACGAATCGATCAAGTGATTGATTCAACTGCTGGGTGTGAGTTGTTGTCCTTCCTGGACGCGTATTCCGGTTTCCACCAGATTCCCTTGAAAAAGGAAGATCAAATAAAAACTGCGTTCATTACGCCGCACGGGGCTTATTGCTATGTTACTATGCCTTTCGGTTTGCGCAACGCTGGTGCAACGTACCAGCGCTGTATGCAAAAATGCTTGTTTGATCAAATTGGAAAAAATGTGCAAGTCTATGTAGACGACATTGTGATAAAAACTAAGGTAAAGAACACCTTAATCGATGACATCCGGCAAACATTCGATAACCTAAGACGGTTCCGGATGAAACTCAATCCAGCAAAATGCACCTTTGGTGTCCCTGCCGGCAAGCTGCTCGGTTTCCTGGTGTCAAGCCGGGGCATAGAAGTCAATCCGGTAAAAATCCGGGCAATAGAAAGAATGGCTATCCCTCGAGAGTTAAAAGATGTGCAAAAGTTTACCGGAAGCTTGGCATCGCTAAGCCGGTTCGTGAGCAGGTTGGGAGAAAAAGCTCTGCCACTCTATGCTCTGATGAAAAAATCTGACACGTTCGTCTGGACCCCTCAGGCAGACGCAGCGTTTAAGGAGCTAAAAACAATGCTAGCCACAGCACCTATACTGGCTTCACCCCTAGAAAGAGAACCTATGCTATTATACATAGCGGCAACAAACCGGGTTGTGAGCGTAGTAGTTGTGGTTGAAAGAGAAGAGGAAGGGAAAACCGTCCAGAGGCCGGTATACTACCTGAGCGAGGTGCTCTCCCTCTCAAAACAGAACTACCCTCACTTCCAGAAAATGACTTATGGCGTGTACATGGCCGCCACGAAACTCAAGCATTACTTTGAGGAGCACCCCATGAAGGTGGTAAGTGAAGCACCAATCTCCGACATCATGTGCAACAAAGACGCCAGCGGCCGGATTGCAAAATGGGCAATCCAGATATCACCATACGTGCCGGTGTATGAAAGAAGAGATGCCATAAAATCACAGGCTTTGGCTGATTTCCTCGTTGATTGGGCGGAAATGCAATACAAACCACCAGATCAGAGAATAGAATACTGGAAAATGCAATTTGATGGATCCACACTCAAAGAGGGCCTAGGTGTCGGTGTGGTACTTACTTCGCCTAAAGGGGATCACCTCCGGTATGTTTTGCAAGTGCATTTCAGGGCATCCAATAATGTCGCTGAATATGAAGCTTTGATCCATGGGCTTAAGGTCGCAAAAGAAATCGGTGCACACCGGATCATTTGCTATGGAGATTCAGATCTTGTGGTACAGCAGTGTTCCGGGGATTGGGATGCAAAAGATGCCAACATGGCCTCGTACCGGTTTCACGTGTAGAAGATTGCCGGATTCTTCGAAGGATGTGAGTTTCACCACGTACCGCGCGCAGAAAATGAAGCCGCGGATGCTTTGTCCAAGCTGGGCTCATCCAGGCAAGAAATTCCTCCCGGAATAGCTTTGGCTCACTTAAGAGTACCATCAATCAAACCAAGCCCGGAATTGGAATCAATTTTTGTACCGGAATCACACGTAGTGCCCATGGATATCGATGAAGGTAACCCGGGGACTGCTCCGGCAAGCTCGGGGACTGCTCCGGTAAGCTCGGGGACTGCTGTACCCATACCGGAAGAAATGATGCTGGTAGATAGCATGGAGATAGATGCACCAGTATTTCTGGTTCGAGAGATACCATCATGGGTTAAACCTATTAAGGAATTCCTGATCAACGGCACCTTGCCGGCTGACGAAAATGAGTCAAGGAGGATACAAAGAAGGTCCAAAGCTTACACATTCATCAACGGTGAGGTGTACAAGAGAAGCGTTACCGGTGTCCTTCAAAGATGTGTGGAACCGGAGGAAGGGAAAGAAATGCTTGAGGAGATCCACCAAGGAGAATGTGGGCACCATGCTTCATCAAGGGCGCTAGTAGCAAAAGTATTCCGGCATGGGTTTTATTGGCCCACTGCTTTGGAGAACGCTGAGGATTTGGTAAGAAAATGCAACGGCTGCCAGAGGTACGCCAAGCAAAATCATACCCCAGCATCCGGTTTAAAGACAATACCGTTAACATGGCCATTCGCCGTTTGGTGCCTTGACATGGTTGGCCCATTCAAAACAGCAAGAAGCAGCATGACCCATATCTTGGTCATGGTGGATAAGTTCACCAAATGGCTAGAAGTAAAACCTATCGCAAAGTGTGATGGGCATACAGCGGTGAAATTCCTAAAAGATGTCATTTTGCGGTATGGATACCCGCACAGCATCATCACTGATAATGGAACCAACTTTGCTCAAGGTGAGTTCAAAAGGTTCTGTGAGGACAACAACATCCGGTTGGATTTGTGCTCAGTGGCACACCCACAAGGCAATGGCCAGGTGGAAAGAATGAATGCTTTGGTGCTTTCCGGTATCAAGCCTAGACTCATTGATGCAGTGGAAAAGTCACCGGGATGTTGGCTCGATGAGCTACCATCAGTTCTGTGGAGTATAAGAACGACTCCAAACCGGTCTACCGGATACACTCCGTTCTTCATGGTTTATGGAGCAGAGGCGGTCATACCAACCGACATCATTCATGATTCACCAAGGGTACAGCTCTATACTGAGCAAGAGGTCAAAGAGGCCAGAGAAAATGATGTGGACTTGCTAGAAGAAGCAAGAGAGCTAGCTTTGGCAAGAACAGCCATTTACCAGCAAAACCTCAGACGCTATCATAACCGGAAGGTTAACCCGAGAGTTTTCCGGGAAGGAGATCTTGTGCTTCGCTTAGTGCAGCGCACTGAAGGCCGGCATAAGCTTTTGTCACCATGGGAAGGTCCCTTCATTGTAAGCAAGGTGCTTCACAATGATGCGTACTACTTAATCGATGCACAGGAGTGGAAAAAAGGAAAGGCGGACAGGTCCGGAGAGGAGAGCAAGCGTCCATCGAACGTAGCTCTGTTGCGTCCTTTCTACTCTTGAAGCGGTGGTGTAAGAAGTTCATTTTTGTACCTTATATGCTATGAATAAAAGATGCCGGAACCTTGAATGAATCTCGGGGACTACCCCAATAAGGTTGCATGTAACTTGTTTATTTTTTCAGTTTACCGGTTGCTTATTGAATGTTTTCTCTTTCCGGTTTAGTAGTGTGCTAAATCCTACCGGAGTCTTCGACTCTGCTGCTGTCCGCAAACCGGCTTCATGGCAAGCAAGATAAACCGGTAGGGGATAAGCACATGGACTGCGGAGAGGAACAGCAGGAAAGAACAATCCGGAAAATTTAACTAACCCCGGTTAAACCGGTTTTTTGCAAAATTTCAAAGTTATTTCTAAGTTCAAGAAGATGCTTGTTTGGTGAAAGAACCTTGTGCTCATACGCCAAAGAACGCCCAGAGAAGGCAGGCAGAGCCAAGGCAAAAGAACCAAGTATGCATCAAATTGGACGCGGAAACAATTGGGAAATCTTTACAGTGCAGGATAAAAGCAGAACCAAAAGCAAATGTGCTAAAGCAACTTAAGATAATTAGCTACCGGTATAACTTACCGGCATAAAATGTGGTACGGTAACCAAAAGCAAATTTAAAGTTTTACATCATAAACCCCGGCATACCGGGGTAGAATTTAACGGGCATTGTTTTGAGACAACCAGGACAAACGAACATATCACAGGCAAACATTGCATAGAGGATCATCAGGCAGCAGGGGCATCAGGTGGAGCGGCACCGGTCTCAGCATCTTCAGGAGGAGCAGTGTTGGCCTCGGGAGCTTCCGGCGGCACGTCCTCAGCAGCCTCATCCTCTTCTCCCTCGTCTTCTTCTTCCTCATCGCTGAGGTAGTCCTTGACACCAGGAGGGGGAGGGATGAAGGTGCGGACCTCGGCATACTCAGCAAGCCGGTATGCCCGGTCCCGCCGCTTCGCGGTGAGCGCCGGATCCGTGTCCGTGGGAGCATCTGCACGTACGCCTTGAAGGGCATCCAAATTCAGATCAGGGTACCAGGAGCATGCGGAGCGCAGCGCCGTGTCAGCTCCGGCACGAGCCGCGGAGCATTGCCACTCGCGAATCCGGTGCCCGACATCCTTGAGCCGCGCGGCGGTAAGCGTGATATTTCCCGGCAGCTCCTCCTCAGGCCACAGTACCTTGAAGACTTGGATGGCGGCGGCTGGCAGGTCGGCAAGAAGCCGGTCGACGGAGCGCATATGTTGGACTCGCGCGGAGAGGGCGACAAGATAGTCGTACCCATCCCAGTGCGCGTCCAGATTGGGAAATTCCCGCGCCACTCGATCCTCCCTCACCTTCTTCACAGCGTAGACCTGGGATTCCGGGAAATGCTCTACAGGAAGAAGGAAAAAGCATAAACACAAGACACCGAAAAAAGCATGTCGGAAGAACAAGGAACGAAGCTACATTTTCAAAAGGAGAAAGCTTATAAGCGAAAGAAGGGACAAGGCAGGAACTTACGGAGAGCCAGCGCGTCTATCTTCATAACCAACCGATCGTATTCCCGGTGATCAGTGGTCATGGTGTCAATGAGGCGCTCCGCTGCTTTCCGCGATTTCCTCTCCTCCTCCAGCTCTGCCGTCAATACGGTGTTGGAGTTCGTGGAGTCCTCCACGACCTCCGCCAACCTGGCCTCAGCTGCAACCCGGGCGTCCTTCAAGGCTTGCTCATGCCGGAGCGCGGCTTGCATAGCCTGTTCCTTCAGCTCCCCCAAGGTGGTCTTCTGAGCGTCCAGTGCCTCGTTGTGCTCCTTGAGAAGTTGCTCTTTCTCGCCTAAGTACCGGAAAGAAAGGTTTTAGCAAGCAACAATAGATGAAATGAAAAAAGGAACGGGTTAGCCGAAAAAGAAAGGATGGTACCTTGAAGCTTGGTAACCTGGGCCTTCAGGGCCTCGATGGTAGCTTCCGGAACAACTGTTAAACAAAAGGATGCGTAAGTATCAGAGAAGGAAATATTCCGGTGAAAAGATGCCGGAGGGAAAAGGAACAAAACAAACCTTGGCAGTGGCTGTGGGCCTCGGCAAGGTCCCGATGCTCCCACAGAAGCTCCTCAAAGAGTTGCTTCCGGGCGTCAGCAGTGCTCTATTCAAAGGAAGATGGTTGTGAGAAAGAAAGAAACAAGGTTTCAACCCGAAACTCGGGGACTGGCTATGCCGGTTTCACATGCCTCTAGTTAAAGTTTCGCGCTGAAAACTGCGTTTTCACCACGAAACTAGGGGACTGGGAGAATAGACAAGATCCGGAAAGAAAAGAAACCGGCATCAACAGAAATTACAAAAGGGTTGGCAAAACTTACCACCACGTTGTTGGTAGCATCGTACCAGGCACTGTCAAACTCTTTCACGACGCGTTTAAGCCGCGTGAAGTGTTCTTCAGTGGACCGAGGCCCAGCAGGGTCTGGTGCCGGAAGGCGGTCCTTCCCCAGGCCGCGGGTAGATGCGGAGATATCCGCCTCATTCCACTTCTGGGCGTAGGGGAGGAGGTGCCCCAGGTCTTTGCCCGCGCGTTTCAGCTCAACGATCCGGCCTAGGAGGCCAGTAGGCTTGTCTTGTACAGCAGCAGCAGTGGGACCGACGTGCAGCACCACGTCCCGCGAGCCGCCTGAGGCATCGCCCTCCACAGCCTTGCCGCGGGAAGCCCCGGGCTTGAGGAACTTGGTGATCTTGGGGGTCTCTGACGGCGCCGTTTGCTTGGCCGCGGAAGGTCCTTGGCTGGGCGGCGGTGTCGGCGTGGCCTCGGGAGGAGGAGAAGATACCGGCGCGGAAGTATCCGGCGCGGTGGGGGAAGAGCTTGACTGCTTCTTCTTTTTCTTCGGGGGAGGAGGAACCAGAGGTTCCGCCTGCCCGGCATCTGTCTGGCCGGCGCCGATGTTGCTGGCGCCGGTGTCTTGAGCTTCTGGAGGGGAGGTGAAGTCCTCCTCCGCGCGGTGATCAGGAGGTGTTGGGGCCGCGCACCCCGAACTTGTAGTGCCTCCCGAAGGGGAGGCAGAGGTGTTGCCGGCACCAGATGGTACCGGACTTGAGTGAGGAGGAGGAGTTGAGGTCCTCGTGGAGCCGGCAGAGCCAAGCTCAAGCGCAGGGCTGAAAGAAAGGAAAAAGAGAACAAATTGGAAAAAAGCAACCGGAAAAGAACTCGGTGGAAACAAAGAGAGCATAAAAAGAAATAAAAACTTACCCGGAAGAAACCGGCATCCGCTTCTGCTTGTAGCGCTTGGTGCTAACCTGCTTCCCTCCAATGACTTCAGTCCGAGGGCGTTTGGCAGGGGGAGCATGGCTGGGGCCGGCGCCAGCAGTTGGAGGATCACTCTTCTGGCCTTCGGCCATGAGTTTATCCAGGAATTCATCCCCAACCTCGGCCTGCAGGGGGGGCTCATGCTCATGGACCTGTGGGTTGTTGCTGGCTGAGGGAATGTCTACAGAATGGAAGTAACAAAAAGAATATAAGAAAACGAACAGAAAGGCTACCTCAAGCAAGGTCAAGTCATCAGACGAACCAGCTGGTTCCGGTGGAGACTTGCCGAGGCGAGAAGATGGAGTCCGGCCCATCCTCAGATCCAGCCAATGAATAACGGGATCCGGATCGAACTTGTCTAGAGGCCTCTTCCGGCAAGGGCCTCGTCGGTCTGAGTCAATCCGGGGGAAGCGGGCCTTAGCCTGAAAACAAAGGAAAAAAGGGAGATTAGATGCAAGTACAAAAGTTACCGGTAATACGACCCGAGCCGCATATTTTCTTACTTCTTTGGACGGAGGATTTCTGGCGCTAAGAGGGCAAAGGCCCCACTCCCAGTCATCCGGCATGTCCGTTTGGCAGATTTGGCTAGCCTTTAGGACCACATCCTCTTTGCTTAAGGCCAGGCCGGTGATCTTGGTGGGATCGCCGGGGCCGTACATCTCACTAATCTTGTGAGCGCGCTGCTGAAGGGGAAGCACCCGGCGGCTGATGAAGGCGCGGATGATATCGTCGGAGCAGATGTTGGTGTCCTTCATCAACTTCAGCATGAAGCGCACCACCCGGTTCGTCTCGGTGTGATCCGTACCGGGGTTGTACTGCCAGTTGGTCTTGGCGGGCGGCGCCGGGTTGAACGCCGGCAAGTTGATGAGGTCGACGTCGCCCTCGTTCTTCACGTAGAAGAACGTCGTCTGCCACAACCGGCAAGACTCGAGGCCGTTGAACTTAAAAAAGGGGCTCCCTTGACGGGAGCCGATGATGCAAGACCCGCATTGAACGGGGGGTTTGGGCTTGGGAATGTCCTTGCCCTGGACCGAATTGATCCGGAGGGAGAAAAAGCGGGCAAACGTCTCGCGAGCGGGACGGATGCCAATGTAGCCCTCCATGAAGGCCACAAAACAAGAAAGATAAAAAACGGCATTGCCGGGAAGGTGATGAGGTTGGAGACGATAGAAGTTAAGGAATTGGCGAAAGAAATCAGAAGCAGGATGGCCGAAGCCACGCTCAAAATGAGCAAGGAAAACAACAACCTCACCGGGTTCGAGCACCGGTTCGATCTCGTCACCTGGAAGCCGGCAGATGACTCCTTCCGGAATCCTCCTAGACCGGTAGAGCCAGTCAATCTCAAACTGAGTCACGTCGGAACCCCTCCAGGCTCCGCGTGTCTTATCCTTTCCGGAGGCCCGGCTAGATGTGCCGGCCTCTTGTTTCCGGCTAGATGCCAGATCCATCCGGGCGAGATCCTCGGTTAGCCCGTCAGAAGTGCTACTACCTTGGTTACTAGAGGTAGCAGCGGGGAGAGACCCTTCGCTGGACATATGGATCTAGGCGACACCGGAATCTATCGACAAACAATTTTCCCCAAACAGACCCTCGCGCGAAGATCTACGAGTAAGAGGAAAAGCAAAATAAAGAAAGGATAAATACTCTACCGCCCCCAAGATCTGAAACGCAAGAAGAAAAGGGGTAAAGGCGCATCAGGCCTAACCTGAGGCGGCGGAGTCGCGGAGGAAGAGGTTCGCCGGAGGAATGGTGAGCCTGCGGCCGGCGAGGAAGTCCGTCGACGGCGAGGTGAGGAAGTTCTTGAGGAAGCACGAATGCAGTGGACGCGGTGAGCGCGCTGCAGAAGGTTTCCGCACGACGAAGTCCGGCGGAACTGCGGCGTGAGTTCGCCGGGCGACGGAGCTCGAGCGAGCGGCGGCAGACGGAGAACGGCGAAGGCGCAGAGGCTAGGAGCACTATGCGCGAGGAACTGGAGAATGCGAGAAGAGGAAGAAGGAGCGGCGGTTGCGCTTATAAAGAAGAAGGGAAGTGGGCTGAAAACCGCTGGGCCGTGGCGGTTCGCCTCGCGGCCCGCGGCGGTTTGCACCATGGGCCGCCACGTGTCGGAAAGATACACGCGAAAAAATAGGAGGCCACACGGAGGCACACAGGAGATCCAGAACGGCTAGTGGGATCCGCAGCAGTGCATTAAATGGGCGCGCGGGAGTCGAAGCGAAATGACAACTGACACTGGCGCGTCAGTCACAGTGCGCATGTCTCTGTCAGGCGCGGGGCCCGAGATATTCTCGACTTCGCCGAGGAGGTGTTTAATGGTTAAGGTACCGGAAGACAAGATACCGGAGAATGACTTACAAAGAAAGATAAGGAGGACCCGGGCAAAGATGCCGGATCCGAGCCTGACGCCGGATGGATCTAACCGGTATCCAAAGACGTAAAAACCTGGCATGGTCTGTTGGATAGGATCCGACAGACTATACCAGCTTCGGGGACTACTGTTGGGGGGATGACCCCCGGTATGCCAAAGGCATGCCAAACCGGATGGTTTGAGCCATCAGGATACCGGTTAGATGTTCATGCCGGAGTCTAAGATAGGCGTCTGGCTGAACAGGCTAGGCCGGTATCCTCATAGGAGGGATACCGGAACCGGATAGAAAAGGTACCGGGCCACCGGAAGGAAGGGCTTGTCGGCAAGGCTGGTCAAAGATCCTCTCCAGAGCTAGAAGACAAGGATGAGCTAAGCAAAGTAGCTTCAAACGAAGGGCTGACGATAAAGAAGAAGATGACGGAGAAAGAAGCCGGAGGACGTCAGCCTCCCTGATTAAAGAAGACCCCGGTGTCATCTATGATTAAAGTAGCTTTGTACAGTAGCTTGGTAAAGTAGTTTGTCTAGTCAAAGATGCCATTAGGGTTTCTTGCACTGTAAGCCACCCTCTCCCCTATATAAAGAGAGGGGGCAGCCCTTCTTCACGGGCACGGAACACAGAGAGAGAAAAACCTGATCACAAACCCTCCCCCGAATCCTCTAGCGTCCATTCGGCCCCAATCTAAGCCATCCTATGGCATCTGTCTGTTCACCACGACGACAGGAGTAGCCCCCGAGGCTACAGGCAAGGACTTGTGTTTGGATGTAGGCTCAACGCCTTATGTTGCTATATTTTCCTTCTTTCTCGAAGTTTTCATATCTATCGGGTGCGCGAACAGTGCTCCCGATGGGAGTAGCCCCCGAGGCTATGAGCAAATGCTTGTATTTGATCATAGGCTCTCGACATTTCTATTTTGTCATTCTCGAGTTTTTCATTATTCCAAAGTAGCCCCCGATTATTTGATCAAAAACTTGTATTTGACCAAAGGCTCTTGAAATAATCAACAATTTTCTGCTGTCGCCATTTTTTATGAAGCTGCTTAGCCGAATTTTTCTCTTGCCAAGGTGACATCATTGCTGACGATAGCCACGACCGCTGTATCAGGAAAACGCGAGAACTGCTCTCTCTGCCTTGCGGGCTCCACTCAGATGTACTTGGATGCTCTGCATGGCTGTTGCTCTGGTTCCTCCTATCAGCTTCACTGTCTCGAGATTATCAACTAGCCAATCCTATGGATCTTGCAGGCCGTCGAATTTTTTGAAGGTATCAGGTAATTTAAACCCCTGATACATCTCCGACGTATCGATAATTTCTTATGTTCCATGCCACATTATTGATGATATCTACATGTTTTATGCATACTTTATGTCATATTTATGCATTTTCTGGAACTAACCTATGAACGAGATGCCGAAGAGCCAGTTGCTGTTTTCTGTTGTTTTTGGTTTCAGAAATCCTAGTAAGGAAATATTGTCGGAATTGGACGAAATCAACGCCCAGGGGCCTATTTTCACACGAAGCTTCCAGAAGACCGGAGAGCTGACGAAGTGGGGCCACGAGGTGGCCAGGAGATAGGTCAGCGCGGCCCAGGTCTTGGCCGCGCCGGCCTGTCATCTGGGCCCCTCGTGACGCCCCTTGACCTGCCCTTCCGCCTACAAATAGCCTTCGTCGCGAAACCCCCAGTACCGAGAGCCACGATACGGAAAACCTTCCAGAGACGCCGCCGCCGCCAATTTCATCTCGGGGGATTCAGGAGATCGCCTCCGGCACCCTGCCGGAGAGGGGATTCATCTCCCGGAGGACTCTACACCGCCATGGTTGCCTCCGGAGTGATGAGTGAGTAGTCTACCCCTGGACTATGGGTCCATAGCAGTAGCTAGATGGTTGTCTTCTCCTTATGTGCTTCATTGTCGGATCTTGTGAGCTGCCAAATATGATCAAGATCATCTATCTGTAATGCTATATGTTGTGTTTGTTGGGATCCGATGAATAGAGAATACTATGTTATGTTGATTATCAATTTATATCTATGTGTTTATGATCTTGCATGCTCTCCGTTATTAGTAGGGGCTCTGGCCAAGTTTTTGCTAGTAACTCCAAGAGGGAGTATTTATGCTCGATAGTGGGTTCATGTCTCCGTGAATCTGGGGGAGTGAGAGAAACCTCTAAGATTATGGATGTGCTGTTGCCACTAGGGATAAAACATTGATGCTATGTCCGAGGATGTAGTTATTGATTACATTACGCACCATACTTAATGCAATTGTCTGTTGTTAGCAACTTAATACTGGAAGGGGTTCGGATGATAACCTGAAGGTGGACTTTTTAGGCATAGATGCATGCTGGATAGCGGTCTATGTACTTTGTCGTAATGCCCAATTAAATCTCACAATACTCATCATATCATGTATGTGCATGGTCATGCCCTCTCTATTTGTCAATTGCCCAAATGTAATTTGTTCACCCAACATGCTATTTATCTTATGGGAGAGACACCACTAGTGAACTGTGGACCCCGGTCCATTCTTTACATCTGAAATACAATCTACTGCAATTGTTCTACTGTTCTCTGCAAACAATCATCATCCACACTATACATCTAATCTTTTGTTACAGCAAGCCGGTGAGATTGACAACCTCACTGTTTCGTTGGGGCAAAGTACTTTGGTTGTGTTGTGCAGGTTCCACGTTGGCGCCGGAATCCCTGGTGTTGCGCCGCACTACATCTCGCCGCCATCAACCTTCAACGTGCTTCTTGACTCCTACTGATTCGATTAAACCTTGGTTTCATACTGAGGGAAAACTTGCCGCTGTACGCATCACACCTTCCTCTTGGGGTTCCCAACGGACGCGTGCTGTACGCGTATCAAGCTCTTTTTCTGGCGCTGATACGTCTCCGACGTATCGATAATTTCTTATGTTCCATGCCACATTATTGATGATATCTACATGTTTTATGCACACTTTATGTCATATTCGTGCATTTTCTGGAACTAACCTATTAACAAGATGCCGAAGTGCAGTTCTGTTTCTGCTGTTTTTGGTTTCAGAAATCCTAGTAAGGAAATATTCTCGGAATCGGACGAAATCAACGCCCAGCATCTTAGAATCCCTGGAAGCATCCAGAACACCCGAGAGTCGCCAGAGTGGACCCACAGGGGGCCCAGATGACAGGCCGGCGCGGCCCAGGCCCTGGCCGCGCCGCCCTATGGTGTCGTCGCCTCGTTGACCTTCTGACGCCGCCTCTTCGCCTATATAAAGGTCCCAGACCTAAAACCTCGATACAGAAAAGCCACGGTACGAGAAACCTTCCAGAGCCGCCGCCATCGCGAAGCCAAGATCTGGGGGACAGGAGTCTCTGTTCCGGCACGCCGCCGGGACGGGGAAGTGCCCCCGGAAGGCTCCTCCATCGACACCACCGCCATCTCCATCAACGTTGCTGTCTCCCATGAGGGGGGAGTAGTTCTCCATCGAGGCTCGGGGCTGTACCGGTAGCTATGTGGTTCATCTCTCTCCTATGTACTTCAATACAATAATCTCATGAGCTGCCTTACATGATTGAGATTCATATGATGATGCTTGTAATCTAGATGTCGTTATGCTAGTCAAGTGAATTTTACTTATGTGATCTCCGGAGACTCCTTGTCCCACGTGTGTAAAGGTGACAGTGTGTGCACCGTGTGGGTCTCTTAGGCTATATTTCACAGAATACTTATTCACTGTTATGAATGGCATAGTGAAGTGCTTATTTATATCTCTTTATGATTGCAATATGTTTTGTATCACAATTTATCTATGTGCTACTCTAGTGATGTTATTAAAGTAGTTTTATTCCTCCTGCACGGTGTAATGGTGACAGTGTGTGCATCCGTGTTAGTACTTGGCGTAGGCTATGATTATGATCTCTTGTAGATTATGAAGTTAACTATTGCTATGATGGTATTGATGTGATCTATTCCTCCTACATAGTGTGAAGGTGACAGTGTGCATGCTATGTTAGTACTTGGTTTAGTCGTGTTGATCTTTCATGCACTCTAAGGTTATTTAAATATGAACATTGAATTGTGGAGCTTGTTAACTCCGGCATTGAGGGTTCGTGTAATCCTACGCAATGGTGTTCATCATCCAACAAGAGAGTGTAGAGTATGCATTTATCTATTCTATTATGTGATCAAAGTTGAGAGTGTCCACTAGTGAAAGTCTAATCCCTAGGCCTTGTTCCTAAATACTGCTATCGCTGCTTGTTTACTGTTTTACTGCGTTACTACTGCTGCGTTACTACTGCTTGTTACTGTCCTGGGCAAAGCACTTTTCTGGTGCCGTTGCTACTACTTATTTATACCACCTGTATTTCACTATCTCTTCGCCGAACTAGTGCACCTATTAGGTGTGTTGGGGACACAAGAGACTTCTTGCTTTGTGGTTGCAGGGTTGCATGAGAGGGATATCTTTGACCTCTTCCTCCCTGAGTTCGATAAACCTTGGGTGATCCACTTAAGGGAAAACTTGTTGCTGTTCTACAAACCTCTGCTCTTGGAGGCCCAACACTGTCTACAGGAAAAGGAGGGGGGCGTAGACATCAAGCTATTTTCTGGCGCCGTTGCCGGGGAACGAAAAGCTACAATACAGGGATTTCCTCCCTCGTCAACCACGCGCCAGTTGTAGGCAGTCAAGCTATTTTCTGGCGCCGTTGCCGGGGAGGAAAGGTAAAAGGCACTCATACTCCGGTTCCAGGTAACAGTACTTTTCTGGCGCCATTGTGTTTGTGCTCGAAGCTATTTCCTTTAGATCCTGCAATTGCAACTTTTTGTTTCTTGTTTACACTAGTTAGGCATAATGGAAAACAACAAAAATATGAGAGATCTTTATGAACTTTATCTTGAATTAGGACATGATGTGTTTGAAGAAAGAATTAAAAAACCCATGGAACTTTATATGCATGCTAATGGGAATGTTATTAATATGAATGCTTTGAATACTATTGTTGCTAATGCTATGGAAAATTCTAAGCTTGGGGAAGCTGGTTTTGATGAGCATGATCTTTTTAGTCCCCCAAGCATTGAGGAGAAAATTTTCTTTGATGATACTTTGCCTCCTATTTATGATGATTATAATGATAGTAGTCTTTTGTTGCCGCCTGTTATGGAGGATGAATTTGATTATGATTACAATATGCCTCCTATATTTGATGATAGCTACTTTGTTGAATTTGCTCCCACTATTACTAATAAAATTGATTATGCTTATGTGGAGAGTAATAATTTTATGCATGAGACTCATGATAAGAATGCTTTATGTGATAGTTATATTGTTGAGTTTGCTCATGATGCTACTGGACATTATTATGAGAGAGGAAAATATGGTTGTAGAAATTTTCATGTTACTAAAACACCTCTCTATGTGCTGAAATTTTTGAAGCTGCACTTATTTTATCTTTCTATGCTTGTTGCATTATGCTTCTTGAACTTGTTTATTTACAAGATTCCTTTTCATAGGAAGCATGTTAGGCTTAAAATTGTTTTGGATTTGCTTCTTGATGCTCTCTTTTGCTTCAAATACTATTTCTTGCGAGTGCATCATTAAAACTGCTGAGCCCATCTTAATGGCTATAAAGAAAGAACTTCTTGGGAGATAACCCATGTGTTTATTTTGCTACAGTACTTTGTTTTATATTTGTGTCTTGGAAGTTGTTTACTACTGTAGCAACCTCTCCTTATCTTAGTTTAGTGTTTTGTTGTGCCAAGTAAAGTCGTTGATAGTAAAGTTCATACTAGATTTGGATTACTGCGCAGAAACAGATTTCTTTGCTGTCACGAATCTGGGCTGTTTTCTCTGTAGGTAACTCAGAAAATTATGCCAATTTACGTGAGTGATCCTCAGATATGTACGCAACTTTCATTAAATTTGAGCATTTTCATTTGAGCAAGTCTGGTGCCTCGATAAAATTCGTCAATACGAACTATTCTGTTTTGACAGATTCTGCCTTTTATTTCGCATTGCCAGTTTTGTTATGTTCGATGGATATTTCGATTCCATTGACTTTCAGTAGCTTTGTGCAATGTCCAGAAGTGTTAAGAATGATTATGTCACCTCTGAACATGTATATTTTGATTGTGCACTAACCCTCTAATGAGTTGTTCTAAGTTTGGTGTGGAGGAAGTTTTCAAGGATCAAGAGAGGGAGATGATACAACATGATCAAGGAGAGTGAAAGCTCTAAGCTTGGGGATGCCCCGGTGGTTCACCCCTGCATATATCAAGAAGACTCTAGCGTCTAAGCTTGGGGATGCCCAAGGCATCCCCTTCTTCATCGACAACATTATCAGGTTCCTCCCCTGAAACTATATTTTTATTCCATCACAGCTTATGTGCTTTTCTTGGAGCGTCTGTGTGCTTTTGTTTTTGTTTTTGTTTGAATAAATGCTTGTTTGGGAGAGAGACACGCTCCGCTGGTTCATATGAACACATGTGTTCTTAGCTTTTAATTTTCATGGCGAAGGTTGAAACTGCTTCGTTAATTGTTATATGGTTGGAAACGGGAAATGCTACATGTAGTAATTGGTAAAATGTCTTGGATAATGTGATACTTGGAAATTGTTGTGTTCATGTTTAAGCTCTTGCATCATATACTTTGCACCCATTAATGAAGAAATACATAGAGCATGCTAAAATTTGGTTTGCATATTTGGTCTCTCTAAGGTCTAGATAATTTCTAGTATTGAGTTTGAACAACAAGGAAGACGGTGTAGAGTCTTATAATGTTTACAATATGTCTTGTATGTGAGTTTTGCTGCACCGCTTCATCCTTGTGTTTGTTTCAAATAGCCTTGCTAGCCTAAACCTTGTATCGAGAAGGAATACTTCTCATGCATCCAAATCCTTGAGCCAACCACTATGCCATTTGTGTCCACCATACCTACCTACTACATGGTATTTCTCCGCCATTCCAAAGTAAATTGCTTGAGTGCTACCTTTAAATTTCCATTCTTCACCTTTACAATATATAGCTCATGGGACAAATAGCTTAAAAACTATTGTGGTATTGAATATGTACTTATGCACTTTATCTCTTATTAAGTTGCTCGTTGTGCGATAACCATGTTCACTGGGGACGCCATCAACTACTCTTTGTTGAATTTCATGTGAGTTGCTATGCATGTTCGTCTTGTCTGAAGTAAGGGCGATCTACCACCTTATGGTTAGAGCGTGCATATTGTTAGAGAAGAACATTGGGCCGCTAACTAAAGCCATGATCCATGGTGGAAGTTTCAGTTTTGGACATATATCCTCAATCTCATATGAGAAAATTAATTATTGCTACATGCTTATGCATAAAAGAGGAGTCCATTATCTGTTGTCTATGTTGTCCCGGTATGGATGCCTAAGTTGAGAATAATCAATAGCGAGAAATCCAATGCGAGCTTTCTCCTTAGACCTTTGTACAGGCGGCATAGAGGTACCCCTTTGTGACACTTGGTTAAAACATGTGCATTGCGATAATCCCGGTAGTCCAAGCTAATTAGGACAAGGTGCGGGTGACAAGGTATTGACTTGTCAATGCCTATGGATTGTAGGCTAGGGTTTAGTTAGAAGTAGAGGGTAAGTAGATCTCGAAGGTTTCAGCTGAAAAGTACTCGACGATTGTGAAAACTAGGATTTGCAGACAATGATTCCGTTTTTTCTTTTGTCCCTCGACTCCCCCTTATATATGAGGTGAAGCCGAGGGATTCGTGCTATACAAGTTTACAGAGTCCGGGACGGTTTCTAACTCGTCCCGCCAGATTACAAACAACACTTCCTATTACAACTCTATCTTTCCTTAGTAAATCTTGGGCTCCCGAATCTTCTTATTCTTCGGGTATTGGGCCTCCAGTAAACCCCGGGTACCATCTTCGGCAGGCCCATTTGGGATGCCTATGTCAGTAGCCCCCGAGATTTTGCTTGAATCGTAGAGTCAGGGAAAATCTCCATTGTTTATTTTTACTCAAAAGCTTTAACCTTTTATATTTCTTCACATAAAATTCTATATTGTACAGGGATACTGGTAATTGGGGCTAGTTCATCTGACGGATCAGGTACTAGTTAACTGCTCTAGTGGCAATCCGCAAAAACCTACTTCAAAATCACGTCCCCGGACATGATCTCGGGATACTGGTGTAAACGTCGACAGGTGCCGCTTAAGGTCTTACCATTCTGTCGAGTCCCAGTCAAATTTATCGGGTACCTAACGCGTCCGTTAGGATTTTTCTTCGTATCTGTTGATACGGATAAAAGTAGCAGAGCGCAGTCTTTGGCGATGCCACGCCCGGCGAAACGGATCTGGGGTCTTACCTTCGCAAATTTGCGGCATTCAGAAATTGATCGCAACCGGCGTTCTGAGAATATATTGTCGAGTGCTTTTCCGGCTGTTGGAATGGCACATTTTATCGAGTCATATATGACTTATATTGTTCTCCCGATGGGAGTATATGTAGAGTTAATTATAACTCGAAATATACTCTCTTGTTTTTCTATTTTTGTTAATTTCATCGGGCACGCGAACAGCGTTCCCGATGGGAGTAGCCCCCGAGGCTACAACCAAGAACTTGTGCTTGGTTGTAGGCTCAACATTTTAGTCCACCTTGTCGCTATATTTTCATTACTTCCCAATATGATCTCTTTCTTCTTCTCTCTTTTTTTTTATCTCTCGGGTGCGCGAACAGCGTTCTTGATGGGAGTAGCCCCCGAGGCTACAGCCAAGGACTTGTGCTTGGTTGTAGGCTCCCGCAATTTCTATATTTATCATACTCGAAAATTTACTTTTTTCTGAAGTAGCCCCCGAGCATTTGGGCAAAAACTTGTATTTGACCAAAGGTTCCCGAGGTATTGAATAATTCTTTCTGTCGCCGTTTTTCTTGTCGACATACTTCCCTTAATCAAATTTACTTCATCCTCCTCGAATAGTCGTGATTTTTCTGCCCTGTGGGTCCATTGCTTCGACTATGTTGACACGTCGTGCAAGTAGTGGACACACGTCCTCCGCTTTTCCTGGCGCACGTACGGTAACGCCTATTTCAGTTAAAATACTCTTTTGCCCTTGTGTCTAGAAGATCCATCCTCACCACACGATTTCTTCATCCAACGGCTGCTTGCTTCACCCGAATCTTATATAAACCCTTCTTCAACCTTCGTTCATCCCCTCACTTGCGCCGCTCACCTGTTCCTCTTCGCAAAACTTCCCCTGCGCCCAACTCTCTCCAATCTTCCGTACGCACATACATTGCTCTGCCCACTGCCGTTGATGCCACCACGCACGCGTCTGACTCGCCACAGCACGCCGGAATCCAAGATGGCCGCCGAGGATCTTGAGTGGGAGAGATCCAAAATCTCCAATCAAGACATCAACACGCTGAAGAGGCTCGGCCTCATGACGAAGGAGGACGCCATCCGCTTTCCTAGCGAAGAAAGCTACCCCAAGCCTCCAATGGAGTATCGGGTTAGTTTTGTTGATCACCTGATCCGCGGCCTTTCAACCCCAATCCACGATTTCCTCCGCGGCCTTCTTTTTGTTTATGGGATTCAACTGCACCAGTTGACTCCCAATTCCATCCTTCACATTTCTATTTTTATCACACTTTGCGAATGCTTCCTCGGAATCACTCCCAATTGGGCTACGTGGAGCGCATTTTCTGCCTCCGCCGTAATGGCTCCCACAACGTCACTTATAACATAGGTGGCGTTGTTATCTGTGTTCGAACTGATGTCGATTATTTCGACGTCAAGTTTCCTGATTCTGTCCAAGGATGGCGCAAAAAGTGGCTCTACATCCACGAAGAAAGCGCCAATTCTGTGGAGCACAACATAGTTCCTTTCGACGGAAGTGCCAGGATTCAGCGTCGCCGTTCCTGGGATGCCGAAGCTTCTGAAGAAGAGAAAAAAGCGACAGAGGCGCTCATGGCTCGTATCCGTCATCTTCAAAACACTCGAGGCAAAGAGCTATCTGGTGTTCAAATTACTGCCTACTTCCTTAGGATTAGAGGGCAGCCTCTTCAGGCTCGCAAAAATCCCCTTTGGACGTATTCTGGTGAAAATGACGCCAACAGAATCTCCAGTGATCTTTCTGTAAAGGACTTGGAAAAATTGGTTCGAAGAATTTCTCGATTAGGCAAGAAGGATCCTATTCCCTCCTCCTGTCGAGTGGAACCATACAGTGCTTCCAATCCTCTTCCCGAGGTATTTTCTCTTCTCGAAGTTTTATCTTGTTTTGAACTGTTCCTCGTATCTTATTTGCAGTGGTATCTCACTTATTCTCTTTTGTCACTATTTCTTTGTAGAATCATCCTACTATGGCTTCCCTTCCTCCTCTTCCTGAGGATGGAGAGGTCGAAGAAAGAGCCGTTGTCGATGATGTCAACCAGGAGACCCCCTCTTTTGTGAATGAACCCGCAGATTCTCGAAAATCTGCGGGATCTACTGAGAAGGATGCTGCCTCTGAAGATACAACATCAGCACAATCTCCTCCTCCTGCTGTTTCTCCGAAGAGCAAAAGGAAAAGGAGCAATGCCGAAGATTCCGGGACCTCGAAACCCGAAGAAACTGCTCCTGCACCTCGAAAAGCAGCTTATGATCCATACATCGAGAGTATCATCAGCTCGTAGGTTCCTTGCTCTTTTCCTTTTTTATTTGAAGAATTTTATTTTGCCTTGCTTTTATGCTGCCACTATTTTGTCACAGTGATGATGAAGAAACACCAACTTTAGATGTGGCTGCTCGAACGAGCACGTCACATACTTTAGTTATTTCAGAAAAACCAGTTGAAGGGGAGGAATCGTCGCCTCCTCAGCAAAATGTTGATACATCTACTCCTTCGAGCCCCCGTGCCCCTTCACCAAAAAGGGCACGGATTGAAAATATTGTTGATCCGGCCCCTCAGTTGGGCAGTTCGTCGCCCCCTCTCCTAGATGATGTAAGTTTGTCGACATCTATATTTTCTTTATTTTGTTTCTTCACATCTTTTTTTTTTTTTTTTTTTTTTTTTTATGCCGATGTTTCTCTTACTGTGTTCACGTTGAACAGCCTATGATCAAGGATCTTCTCCGCATCGGTTCCCAATTTATTGGGTACCGTGAATATGCTAATAGAGCCGAAGGTAACGACTTTCATACTTGTCGTTTTTCCTTAATTTGTCACTCCTGTTACTTGCCGCGATTTTTTGATCTTTCTTCTCTCTTTTTTCCATATCTCGACAGAGAAACTTGCGAGAGGCTAACGAACGCGCCGGCCTTGCGGCTCAAAAACTTGAGCAAAGTGAGGCGGCTCGCAAGAAAGCTGAACTCGCTGCTAGCAAAGCCAAGGTCGAAGCTGATGAAGCTAAGGCGAAAGCTGCTGGTGTCGAGGAACTGCAGAAGAAACTTGAGGATGCGACAGCTGCCTTGGATGAGCACAAAGCTGCACAAGCTTCTCGTGACGAAGGAATCCTCAAGCGTTTGAAGTCGCAAAGTCGACGTACTACGAGTAATATTATCAATCCCTTTTATTTCTTGCACTTCCTGTTTCTTGGTTGTTGGTGATGTCTTGTCTCGTGTGGCAGCCCAAACAAACCAGGATTTTGATCTGGATAATCCTGTCAACGATCCTCTCCTTGACGCACTTTCTCTTACGGAGTTTCACGGGCGCGAAATTCGTGAAGGCGTGGCAAATGCTAATGCAGGATTGTCAGCGTTGTTCCCTTATTTCTTCCCGAAGAAAGAAGAACCCGCAACTTTCCTTAACCTCGCCAAGATGTTTAATGCTTCGGAAGACCTGGGATTGAAGATGCGTCGGGGAGAATATGAAGGTTGCCGTCGAAATCTTTGTTGCCCTGGTTGCGACAGCCAACGGACGCTTGATTGGATGAAGGTTGGCGACACCGGTCGGATAGAGCGATCAAGATGGAGGTCGCTGATCAAGGCGGCCAAGCCCAACACGAAGAAGATATTGGCGTATCTGGGGATCAAGCCGGCTTCAACTCCTAGCTCTTCGAGGCCGGAGGTCTAGTTGCATGCCTCTGTTTTTCTTCTGTTTCTTTTGCTTACATCGCCAAAGTAGTCATTTGGCGACACGTACTTTCTTAACTCGACTGTAATGCCCTTGTAATTATTCCAAGTGATTAATGTAGTCTTCTATCTTTGCTTGTTATTTGATGTTGTCTTGTTTATTTTTCAGTTGATATTTGATAACTATACTCCATCTTCTGCTCCTTCCAATGTTTCGCCTTCTTCTTCCCGCGCGAGGCATGCTTTTGGTGATACCGCTCCTGTCGACGATACCTTGTCGCAAGAACTGGATGAACTTCGGCAACAACTTCGGTATGCGAAGAAGCAAACACTTGTGATGATGGAGCAATCTCGTAAGTCATACGAAGCCGAAAAAATTGCTCTTCAACAAGCTCGCGAGGCCGTAGCTGCTAAGGAAATTGCTGCTTCCGAGGCTGAAAAAGGCGACTGTTCGAGAAAATTTCATGCTCGAATTAATGAATGAAGCCAGTGCAGATATGTCGGGTATGCTGTTTCATCCGCTCGATATCCTTTATTTGCATACTATTGTTTCTTTGAAGGTTTCCGCTTTTTTGTTTTGATAGGTGCCTTTGCGATGCTTTGCTGCCGAGGAAGAGAGGGTGAATGCTAGGACAACCCTCCTTGTTAATCTCTCCTTGGACCATGGTTCTTTGTTTTGGGCTACCCCGGAAAGGACCCGCCAAATTGTCGAGATTTCAAGATCGCGCCTCTCAAACTCGCGATTTCCTCGACTTCTGTACCAAGACCTTGTCCATGGTTTACAACTCCATGTTTCCTCGCAACGTCCAACCAAAAACTCTTCTGAATTGATGGAAAGGTTCAAGGATGCTCGCAGTATCCATGATTTTGTCAAAGCTCAACTAGTAGCTGGTGCCAGATTTGCTCTTATCATGCTCCAAATCTGCCACTCGAAGCTTGACCTTACCCAGGTTGTCGAGAAGGTTCACCAAAAAGTAAAACGGCGGAGAGTTGGTGTTGACAGGGATTAACACGAAGGTTACGCCTATAGCCGAAGAAATGATTGAGGACCTACTTCGGATGGATGCCGACTTTTTTGCCGATGGCCATTATGCCGATTTTCTTGGTGCTGCTCTGAGGAAAACAGGGTTACTCTTGATGACATATTGAATCAAGACTAGTTAGTTTCTTCTTGTAGATATTTCTTCTTTGTAATCCATGACTATATTGTAAAGCAATCATTATATTTCTCTGTTTGTTTAGCCCCCGAGTGTTTCGGTGACTCTTTACTATATTTGTATACTTGCGAGGTTTTGAACCAAGGCATTTATATATTTAAGGCGAATATGAGCCCCCAAGCTTTTTATTGAGCACTATTTTGTATTTTTGTTGACTCACGAGGTATTTGAATACCAAGGCAAGTTTTTCCTTTTGTCGATGAACTATATTGAAATTCGTCGGAGCGAAGACTTTGGTCATGTCGATAAGGAAGAAAAGTTATATTGTCACTATCTTTATTATATTGCAGCACCGCGAGCCCGCCTCATTAAAAACCTTCTCCGGCCCCACTCGGTGCCCCGAAAAAGGAAAAGAGTGCGTCTGAAAACTCGCGGGCGTTTCAGTACATTGAAGCTTTACAAAGACTATATTTTGACTCTAGGCGTAGAAACGCCTAAGTTGCGCCACGTTCCAGGGGTTTGGCTCCTCCACCCCTGTCTTCTTGTCCTTTATTCTGTATGCTCCTCCTCCAATTACTTCCGTGACAATGTAAGGGCCAAGCCATGGTGACTCGAGTTTTTCATGACTTTTTGCGTGAGCCGAAGAACTAGGTCTCCCACGAAAAGATCTTGGCCGCAAACGTCGATCGTGGTAATTCTTCAAGTCTGTTGATATTTGGTTACCCGAGATAATACTTCATCTCGAGCTTCATCAAGTGCGTCGACGTCGTCTTCTAGCACTCTTCTCGACGTTTCTTCATCATATTCAGCGACACGTGGAGAGTTGTGCTCTATCTCGATTGGTAGTACTGCCTCTGCTCCATGAACCAGGAAAAACGGAGTTTCCTGCGTTGCTGTGTTTGGTGTTGTTCGGATGCTCCACAACACGCTTGGTAGTTCTTCGGCCAGGTATGTCGAGCTTTTTCCGGTGGTCCTAACAAGCGTTTCTTAATACCATTGCGAGATGATGCCATTGGCTTTCTCGACTTGCCCATTGGTTTGAGGATGTGCGGCCGACGCAAAGTTCAGCTTAATACCCACCTCTTCGCAATAATCTTTGAATTCATGGGATGTGAAGTTGCTGCCGTTGTACGTGACGATCTTTGTGGGGCACTCCAAATCTGAAGACGAGGCCTTTTACGAATTTTACTGCGGATGCTCCATCCGGTGAATTTATCGGCTTCGCTTCTATCCACTTTGTAAACTTATCGACAGCTACTAGCATGTACTCCTTTCCTCCTGGCCAGGATTTGTGTAACTTACCCACCATATCAAGTCCCCATTGAGCAAAGGGCCAAGACAATGGTATTGGTGCTAGCTCTGCTGGAGAGTGAGGTTTTGCGGCGAACCTTTGACATGCGTCGCAAGTTCTTACTATGTCCTTGGCGTCCTCGATTGCTGTCAACCAGTAGAATCCTGCCCGAAAAACCTTGGCTGCGATAGCTCGACTACTTGCGTGGTGGCCACATATTCCTTCGTGTACATCCTTCAGGATTATTCTTCCTTCTTCGGGTGTAACGCACCTTTGCAAAACGCCTGAAATACTTCGCTTATACAATTCTCCCTTGACCACCGTAAAAGCTTTGGAGCGTCGAATTACTCGCCTTGCTTCAACTGGATCATCGGGTATTTCTTTCCTCATGATGTATGATATGTACGGCTGCATCCACGGTATCTGTATCACCATGACCAAGTCCTGATCTTCTTCTTCGTCCTCTTGCTTTTCCTTGGGAGCCCCCGAGGGTTTCTTCTCCTTCTTTTTTGACTTTGTTGGCTTAGTGGATCTCTCTGTTATCTCTTCCCAGAATACACCTGGCGGGATTGGAAGGCACTGTGACCCGATGTTTGCAAGAACGTCGGCTTCGTCATTGCTCAACCTGCTAATATGATTTACTTCGCATCCATCGAATAACTTCTCAAGCTCGTTGTACACCTCCTTGTATGCCATCATGCTATCATTGATTGCATCACATTGGTTCATAACTTGCTGAGCCACCAGCGTGAGTCGCCAAAGATTTTTAATCGAGTTGCTCCGCAGCTTTTGCCATCTTCATCCCGTGTATGAGAGCCTCATATTCTGCTTCATTGTTAGATGCGTTAAGGAACGTCATCCGGAGGATGTACTTTAATTTGTCGCCTTCGGGTGATATGAGTACTACTCTGCGCCAGCTCCTTCTAGTCTCTTGGACCCATCAAAGTTCATGGTCCAAGTTCTCGATAAATCTACGGAGGTCCTGTATTTTGCAACTCCATCCATTCTCGCGATGAAGTACGGCGATTTGCGACTTTATTGCTTTTCTTTTTTCATACGTGATGTCCCGAGGGGAAAGTTCTATTCCCCAAAGGGAGACACGACCCGTAGCTTCTGGGTTATTCAGTATATTTGATAAGGGAGCTTCATTGACCACTATGATCGGGTGTGCCGAAAAATAGTGGCGCAATTTTCGTGCTGTCGTGAACACTCCATATGCTAGTTTTGGTACCGAGGGTACCTTTGTTTTGAAGGTGACAAGACTTCGCTCACGAAGTATGCGCATTGCACTCCATGGATTTTCCCTTCTTCTTCTCTTTCGACAACTAATACCGTGCTAACCACTTGGGGCGTGGCTGCAATATATAGCAGAGAGGTTCCTTTTCCTTTGGAGCCACCAGGATTGGTGGTGTCGAGATTTTTCGCTTCAGATCCTCGAAAGCTCACGTCGGCCTCTTCGTTCCACTGGAATTTATCTCCTTGTTTTATCGGCGCATAAAATGGTAACGCTTTTTCTCCTAACCTGGCGACGAACCTGCTCAAAGCTGCGACTCGCCCGATTAGCTGCTTTGTATTTCTTTCAACTTTGTTGGCTTTCTCATTGTTACTATGGCTTGTATTTTGTCGGGATTTGCTTCAATCCCTCTTGCCGAAACTAGAAACCCCGAAGTTCTCTGTTGGGGACGCCAAAAGAACACTTCGTCGGGTTCGGTTTGAGGCAGAATTTGTCGAGGTTGTCAAAAGTTTCTTTGAGATCCTCGATCAACGTTGTCCCCTTTTTTGATGTTATGACGACATCATCGATGTATACTTGCACGTTTTTACCCGAGCTGTGTTGATAAAAACTTCTGAATCATCAGATGATATGTTGCTCCCGCATTTTTTAGACCAAAGGGCATTGTCTTGTAGCAAAACACGCCGTAAGGTGTAATAAACGCTGTCTTGGCTTCATCATCTTCTTTTAATCTGATCTGGTTATAACCAGAGTATGCATCCAAGAAGGAAAGACGTTCGCAACCTGCCGTGGAGTCGATAATTTGATCGATCCTTGGGAGGGAAAGTGATCCTTAGGACAATGTTTATTGAGACACGTAAAGTCGACGCACATGCGAAGGACTGTCGTGTTTTTCTTCGGCACCATCACCGGGTTAGCTACCCATGTGGCTTCGTAGATATTTCTCTCGATAAAACCAGCTTCTTCGAGTCGAGTTATTTCGGAAAGCATGGCTGTGCGGTGTGGTTCCGAACAACGCCGCCAAGGTTGTCCGATTGGTTTCATTGTTGGATCCAAATTTAGGTGGTGCTCGGCAAGTTCCCTGGGTACTCCTGGCATGTCAGCTGGACACCATGCAAAGATTTTCCAGTTCTCACGGAGGAACTTGACGAGCGCGCTTTCCTATGCGATATCCATATCGTTTGCGATAGATGTCGTCTTTTTTGGATCTGTCGGGTGAATCTGCACCTCCTTAGAATTTTTCTCTGTGTTGAAAGTTGATTCTTTATTTGGCCTTCCAACGTCTGGCAGTACGTCGTAATCAGTCATGCTCTTTGACGCCAAGTACTCGGCTTGCATCCCGAAAGTTTACGCCAACCTGTGAAAATCCTTGTCGCACTTATCGGCTAAGGCAAAGCTTCCCTTGACTGTGATTGGTCCTCTTGGTCCGGGCAACCTCCACAACAGGTATGTATAGTGTGGTACTGCCATAAATCTAGCATATGCTGGTCGTCCCAACAGAGCGTGGTATTGTGATGGAAAATCCACGACTTCAAATTCGAGCTTCTCGATTCTATAATTTTCTCGGGTCCCAAATTGAACATCGAGATTGATTTTTCCCAATGGATAACTTGGTTTCTCTGGTGTGATGCCGTGGAACCTTGTGTCTGTTGGTTTCAAGTTTGCTAAGGATATGTTCATCTTCCTCAATGTATCTGCATACATGAGGTTCAAGCTGCTGCCGCCGTCTATGAACACTCGAGAGACATCAAATCCTGCGATAACTGCTGGCAGAATAAGTGCTGACTGCCCTGGTCGAGGAACTTGCTGCGGATGATCTGCTATTGTGAAGCCGATATCTTGTCCTGACCAATTAAGGTACTCAACTGTTGGTGGAGGCATTTTCTCTGCCATAAACACCTGTCGTGAGATTACTTTTTGAGCTCTATTGGACGGCCTTCCCTTCGAATCATCAACACCGCTCCGTTGGAGTTAGGATCAACATAGGGTGGTGGTGCGAGTGCTGCCGCTATTCTTAGCCGGTGTCGATTGTCCTCTGTAATCGCGGGAGGTGGCGGTAGATGAATCTCGCTCCTAGGCTCCCGAGGGTTTCTCTCGTGCGGCTCGAGCGTGAGCATTTTCTGCGTATCTGAACATTGCCTGAAAATTTCGACAGTCTTTCTGCAGGTGCCCTGACTGTCTTTTCCCGTTGCTGTCGAGGAAGAAGTGCATCTGGCACGGTCCGTTCAGCATTTCCTCGGGGGACACGAAAGGTCTTGGAAACCTCGGCCCACTATTTTGCCTGTTGCGTGAATCATCCCTATTATCACCTCGCTGTTCACTTGCTTCTCGGTAATCATCTCTATTGCCTCCTGTATTTGTCCGAAAACCTGCCGAAATTTGTCTGGAGCGTCGTAGTTGCAGTACGTCCGAGGAAATCTTCGCCTCGGTTGATAGTTTCGACCACGGTCCTCCTGCGGCGACTGTGTCGTTTGTTGTGGACAGCGTCTTCTCCATCTGCCCATTTATTTGCTATCTCCATTAACGCGGATCGTCCTTGGATTGGTCCTTCCCAAATCCTCGACAAAGTCTCCACGCGACTCTGCGACAAACGCATCTATTGCTCTCTCGTCGAGATATGTTTTCTGCCGAGTTTTTGATGATATTCCATCTCCGGATGTACTTTCTCATTGGCTCATCGGCTTTTGTCGACACGCTCTCAACTCCTCTAACGATGCGGGTTTTGCACGTGGATCTGAAGTTCTTGACGAACACGTCCTCGAAACTTTCCCAGTTGTCGATGGATCCTGGAGCGAGTTTCTTTATCCATGATCGTGCGGCACCACTCGGGTGCACCTGGATGCTTTGCATGGCTGTTGCCCTAGTTCCTCTGTCAGCTTCACCGTCTCAGGATAGTCGACTAGCCAATCCTCGGGAGCCTGAAGGCCGGCGAATATCTTGAACGTATCGGGGAACATGAATCCCGAGGGGACTCGCGTTGTTCGGACTCTCCTCGTGAAGCATGGTAAGCCGCACATATCTTCGTCGTTGAGTTACGGGGATTGCCGATGATCCCTTCGTTTTGCCGCGCTCTGTCGACTCTTGCTTGTGCTGCTGTGTCTCTTGCTCCACTTGGCCCTTCGGGTGCTGCCGCTGTTGCTGCTGCGGGTCGCGGACTATTTTGCCTTGCCACTCCTTCGGGAGGCGTTGATATAAACGCTGTCCCCATAGCTCCAACTCCTGCTACCGCCATATTGTACAGTGTTTCCCTTGGGTCACCCGGAGGTGGTTTAGATGCAAGGATAAAAGCATGTGTCGCCATATACCCAGCCTCTGGTGTCTTAGGGATGATGTTTCCTCTTGTATCTATCGACATAAAGGACATGTCGAGGTTTTGAACCAAGTGTTCTCTTTCTGCCTCGGGTATGTGTTGCAGCCTTGATCTTGCTCTGTTCCGCGCCTCCCGATGGCTCTCCCCCGTAGTGCTAGTTTGTCGACTTAGATCTGCCCTTCTCCTGCTGGATGCAGAAGATGCCTCCTTTCTCTGTTCAACTCAGCTGTCTGCTTTTTCCAATTCCCTGGCAGCTCGTGCGAGCCTATATTGATATGCTTGCAATTCTTCCGGTGTGGCTGTGGTAGCCATTGGTTCTGCCGTTCATAGCTCTCGCAGCTCTGTCCCACGCTGCTTGTGAAAGTTGAACTCTATCTCGCGGCTCTGGCCCGACGTATTTGTTGCCCAAGCCTTGTCGCAGATTGGAGGGATCGACGTATGGATTTCCCAAACTGTCGAAAGCCTCAGATGTCTCCTCTTGACCTTCAATGGCGTAAATCTGATGATACCTTGTACTCAGATCTATGTTGGGTTTGGTGACATCATCGTTGATATTGATGAAGACCTTGCCCACTGTGAGAGATTTGTCGATGAAGTCATGACTGTCGACATCGCTTGAGCCATCGCTTATATACGAGTCCGCAGATGACTCAAACGATATGTCGTTGAAGATCTTGGCGAGTTTCTCTCTTGCTCTGATACTGACGTAGCGTGTCGCCGAGGTTTCTTCTTCTCCTGACTCGTTTGACGATGCATAGCTTGAAAAATCGGAATCGGCCACTGATGATCCCGACGAAATCGGAATTTCGACACGATACGATCCTTCCTTCTCGACGCGAAAGTGGAACCTTCCGAACGTCATCTCCATGGGCTCCACCAGATACGCATATGCATCCAAACGGGAGGGTGGGTGAGGAACAAAATCGACAAGACCAGTAGCGATCTGTTTACCTCGATCCATTGTGTTGCTTGCGGTTGACGATGTCGAAGATCTTGAGCGTGCCATCGAGATCAGCTCCTTACGCCTCTAATTCCCACAGACGGCGCCAATTGACAAGGTATTGACTTGTCAATGCCTATGGATTGTAGGCTAGGGTTTAGTTAGAAGTAGAGGGTAAGTAGATCTCGAAGGTTTCAGCTGAAAAGTACTCGACGATTGTGAAAACTAGGATTTGCAGACAATGATTCCGTTTTTTCTTTTGTCCCTCGACTCCCCCTTATATATGAGGTGAAGCCGAGGGATTCGTGCTATACAAGTTTACAGAGTCCGGGACGGTTTCTAACTCGTCCCGCCAGATTACAAACAACACTTCCTATTACAACTCTATCTTTCCTTAGTAAATCTTGGGCTCCCGAATCTTCTTATTCTTCGGGTATTGGGCCTCCAGTAAACCCCGGGTACCATCTTCGGCAGGCCCATTTGGGATGCCTATGTCAGCGGGCACTATTAGTATACTATGCATGAGGCTTGCAACTTGTAAGATATAATTTACATGATACATATGCTTTATTACTACCATTGACAAAATTGTTTCTTGTTTTCAAAATCAAAGCTCTAGCACAAATATAGCAATCGATGCTTTTCCTTTTTGAAGGACCTTTCTTTTACTTTTATTGTTGAGTCAGTTCACCTATCTCTCTCCACCTCAAGAAGCAAACACTTGTGTGAACTGTGCATTGATTCCTACATACTTGCATATTGCACTTATTATATTACTCTATGTTGACAACTATCCATGAGATATACATGTTATAAGTTGAAAGCAACCGCTGAAACTTAATCTTCCATTGTGTTGCTTCAATACCTTTAGTTTAATTTATTGCTTTATGAGTTAACTCTTATGCAAGACTTATTGATGCTTGTCTTGAAGTGCTATTCATGAAAAGTCTTTGCTTTATGATTCAGTTGTTTACTCATGTCATTACCATTGTTTTGATCGCTGCATTCATTACGTATGCTTACAATAGTATGATCAAGGTTATGATGGCATGTCACTCCAGAAATTATCTTTGTTATCATTTACCTGCTCGGGACGAGCAGGAACTAAGCTTGGGGATGCTGATACGTCTCCGACGTATCGATAATTTCTTATGTTCCATGCCACATTATTGATGATATCTACATGTTTTATGCACACTTTATGTCATATTCGTGCATTTTCTGGAACTAACCTATTAACAAGATGCCGAAGTGCCAGTTCCTGTTTTCTGCTGTTTTTGGTTTCAGAAATCCTAGTAAGGAAATATTCTCGGAATCGGACGAAATCAACGCCCAGCATCTTAGAATCCCTGGAAGCATCCAGAACACCCGAGAGTCGCCAGAGTGGACCCACAGGGGGCCCAGATGACAGGCCGGCGCGGCCCAGGCCCTGGCCGCGCCGCCCTATGGTGTCGTCGCCTCGTTGACCTTCTGACGCCGCCTCTTCGCCTATATAAAGGTCCCAGACCTAAAACCTCGATACGGAAAAGCCACGGTACGAGAAACCTTCCAGAGCCGCCGCCATCGCGAAGCCAAGATCTGGGGGACAGGAGTCTCTGTTCCGGCACGCCGCCGGGACGGGGAAGTGCCCCCGGAAGGCTCCTTCATCGACACCACCGCCATCTCCATCAACGCTGTTGTCTCCCATGAGGAGGGAGTAGTTCTCCATCGAGGCTCGGGGTTGTACCGGTAGCTATGTGGTTCATCTCTCTCCTATGTACTTCAATACAATAATCTCATGAGCTGCCTTACATGATTGAGATTCATATGATGATGCTTGTAATCTAGATGTCGTTATGCTAGTCAAGTGAATTTTACTTATGTGATCTCCAGAGACTCCTTGTCCCACGTGTGTAAAGGTGATAGTGTGTGCACCGTGTGGGTCTCTTAGGCTATATTTCACAGAATACTTATTCACTGTTATGAATGGCATAGTGAAGTGCTTATTTATATCTCTTTATGATTGCAATATGTTTTGTATCACAATTTATCTATGTGCTACTCTAGTGATGTTATTAAAGTAGTTTTATTCCTCCTGCACGGTGTAATGGTGACAGTGTGTGCATCCGTGTTAGTACTTGGCGTAGGCTATGATTATGATCTCTTATAGATTATGAAGTTAACTATTGCTATGATGGTATTGATGTGATCTATTCCTCCTACATAGTGTGAAGGTGACAGTGTGCATGCTATGTTAGTACTTGGTTTAGTCGTGTTGATCTTTCATGCACTCTAAGGTTATTTAAATATGAACATTGAATTGTGGAGCTTGTTAACTCCGGCATTGAGGGTTCGTGTAATCTTACGCAATGGTGTTCATCATCCAACAAGAGAGTGTAGAGTATGCATTTATCTATTCTGTTATGTGATCAAAGTTGAGAGTGTCCACTAGTGAAAGTCTAATCCCTAGGCCTTGTTCCTAAATACTGCTATCGCTGCTTGTTTACTGTTTTACTGCGTTACTACTGCTGCGTTACTACTGCTTGTTTACTGTCCTGGGCAAAGCACTTTTCTGGTGCCGTTGCTACTACTTATTTATACCACCTGTATTTCACTATCTCTTCGCCGAACTAGTGCACCTATTAGGTGTGTTGGGGACACAAGAGACTTCTTGCTTTGTGGTTGCAGGGTTGCATGAGAGGGATATCTTTGACCTCTTCCTCCCTGAGTTCGATAAACCTTGGGTGATCCACTTAAGGGAAAACTTGCTGCTGTTCTACAAACCTCTGCTCTTGGAGGCCCAACACTGTCTACAGGAAAAGGAGGGGGGCGTAGACATCAGGCGCCGTTGCCGGGAAGATCAAGACACGCTGCAAGGGGAGTCTCCACATCGCAATCTCTTTACTTTGTTTTTGTCTTGCTTTACTTTATTTACTACTTTGTTTGCTGCACTAAATCAAAACACAAAAAAATTAGTTGCTAGTTTTACTTTATTTGCTATCTTGTTTGCCATATTAAAAACACAAAAAAATTAGTTACTTGCATTTACTTTATCTAGTTTGTTTTATTTACTACTGCTAAAATGGGTACTCCTGAAAATACTAAGTTGTGTGACTTCACAACCACAAATAATAATGATTTCTTATGCACACCTATTGCTCCACCTGCTACTACAGCAGAATTCTTTGAAATTAAACCTGCTTTACTGAATCTTGTTATGCGAGAGCAATTTTCTGGTGTTAGTTCTGATGATGCTGCTGCCCATCTCAATAATTTTGTTGAACTATGTGAAATGCAAAAGTATAAAGATGTAGATGGTGACATTATAAAATTAAAATTGTTCCCTTTCTCATTAAGAGGAAGAGCTAAAGATTGGTTGCTATCTCTGCCTAAGAATAGTATTGATTCATGGACTAAATGCAAGGATGCTTTTATTGGTAGATATTATCCCCCTGCTAAAATTATATCTTTGAGGAGTAGCATAATGAATTTTAAACAATTGGATACTGAGCATGTTGCACAAGCATGGGAAAGAATGAAATCTTTGGTTAAAAATTGCCCAACCCATGGACTGACTACTTGGATGATCATCCAAACCTTTTATGCAGGACTGAATTTTTCTTCGCGGAACCTATTGGATTCAGCTGCTGGAGGTACCTTTATGTCCATCACTCTTGGTGAAGCAACAAAGCTTCTTGATAATATGATGATTAATTACTCTGAATGGCACACGGAAAGAGCTCCACAAGGTAAGAAGGTAAATTCTGTCGAAGAAACCTCTTCCTTGAGTGATAAGATTGATGCTATTATGTTTATGCTTGTGAATGATAGGACAAATGTTGATCCTAATAATGTTCCGTTAGCTTCATTGGTTGCTCAAGAAGAACATGTTGATGTAAACTACATTAAAAATAATAATTTTAACAACAATGCTTACCGGAACAATTCTAGTAACAACTATAGGCCATATCCTTATAATAATGGCAACGGCTATGGTAATTCTTATGGGAATTCTTACAACAATAATAGGAACACACCCCCTGGACTTGAAGCCATGCTTAAGGAATTTATTAGTACACAAACTACTTTTAACAAATCTGTTGAAGAAAAGCTTGGGAAAATTGATATACTTGCTTCTAAAGTCGATAGTCTTGCTGCTGATGTTGATCTTTTGAAATCGAAAGTTATGCCTCATGAGAATCATAATAATAAAATTATTACTACAGCAAATGCCATCCAAGTTAGAATTAATGAGAATATAAGATTGATGGCCGAATTGCGTGCTAGGTGGGAAAGAGAAGAAAATGAAAAAGAAGATAATATAGCTAAAGTTTGGACTATTACCACCACTAGCAATGCTAATGCTACACATGTTGCTGAACCTCCCACTAATAATGGTAAAAGAATAGGTGTTAGCAATGTTTCCACTTCAAATGCAAAGCGCGAAAAACTGCTGAAATCGCTAAAACTCAAAGCACTGTGATAAAACTGCTGAATTTTTTTCCAACATTGGGGATGATGATCCCATTGCTTTAGATTATAATGGTTTAAATTTTGATGATTGCCACATCTCTGAAGTTATAAAGTTCTTACAAAAACTTGCTAAAAGTCCTAATGCTAGTGCTATAAATTTGGCTTTCACGAAACATATTACAAATGCTCTCATAAAAGCTAGAGAAGAGAAACTAGAACGCGAAGCTTCTATTCCTAGGAAGCTAGAGGATGGTTGGGAGCCCATCATTAAGATGAAGGTCAATGACTTTGATTTTAATGCTTTATGTGATCTTGGTGCAAGTATTTCTGTTATGCCTAAGAAGATTTATAATATGCTTGACTTGCCACCATTGAAAAATTGTTATTTGGATGTTAATCTTGCTGATCATTCTACAAAGAAACCTTTGGGAAAGTTGATAATATTCGCATTACCATTAACAATAACCTTGTCCCCGTTGATTTTGTTGTCTTGGATATTGAATGCAATGCATCTTGTCCCATTATATTGGGAAGACCTTTTCTTCGAACTGTTGGTGCTATCATTGATATAAAGGAATGTAATATTAAATATCAATTTCCTCTCAAGAAAGGTATGGAACACTTCCCTAGAAAGAGAATGAAGTTACCTTTTGATTCTATTATTAGAACAAATTATGATGTTGACACTTCGTCTCTTGATAATACTTGATACACACTTTCTGCGCCTAGCTGAAAGGCGTTAAAGAAAAGCGCTTATGGGAGACAACCCATGTTTTTACTACAGTACTTTGTTTTATATTTGTGTCTTGGAAATTGTTTACTACTGTAGCAACCTCTCATTATCTTAGTTTTGTGCTTTGTTGTGCCAAGTAAAGTCGTTGATAGTAAGGTTCATACTAGATTTGGATTACTGCGCAGAAACAGATTTCTTTTCTGTCACGAATCAGGGCCAAATTCTCTGTAGGCAACTCAGAAAATTATGCCAATTTACGTGAGTGATCCTCAGATATGTACGCAACTTTCATTCAATTTGAGCATTTTCATTTGAGCAAGTCTGGTGCCTCAATAAAATTCGTCTTTACGAACTGTTCTGTTTTGACAGATTCTGCCTTTTATTTCGCATTGCCTGTTTTGCTATGCTTGATGGATTTTTCGTTTCCATTGACTTTCAGTAGCTTTGTGCAATGTCCAGAAGTGTTAAGAATGATTATGTCACCTCTGAACATATATATTTTGATTGTGCACTAACCCTCTAATGAGTTGTTTTGAGTTTGGTGTGGAGGAAGTTTTCAAGGATCAAGAGAGGGAGATGATACAACATGATCAAGGAGAGTGAAAGCTCTAAGCTTGGGGATGCCCCGGTGGTTCACCCCTACATATATCAAGAAGACTCAAGCGTCTAAGCTTGGGGATGCCCAAGGCATCCCCTTCTTCATCGACAACATTATCAGGTTCCTCCCCTGAAACTATATTTTTATTCCATCACATCTTATGTGCTTTGCTTGGAGCGTCGGTTTGTTTTTGTTTTTGTTTTGTTTGAATAAAATGGATCCTAGCATTCATTGTGTGGGAGAGAGACACGCTCCGCTGTTGCATATGGACAAATATGTCCTTAGGCTTTACTCATAATATTCATGGCGAAGTTTCTTCTTCGTTAAATTGTTATATGGTTGGAATTGGAAAATGATACATGTAGTAATTGCTATAATGTCTTGGATAATGTGATACTTGGCAATTGTTGTGCTCATGTTTAAGCTCTTGCATCATATACTTTGCACCCATTAATGAAGAAATACATAGAGCATGCTAAAATTTGGTTTGCATAATTGGTCTCTCTAAGGTCTAGATAATTTCTAGTATTGAGTTTGAACAACAAGGAAGACGGTGTAGAGTCTTATAATGTTTACAATATGTCTTTTATGTGAGTTTTGCTGCACCGCTTCATCCTTGTGTTTGTTTCAAATAACCTTGCTAGCCTAAACCTTGTATCGAGAGGGAATACTTCTCATGCATCCAAAATCCTTGAGCCAACCACTATGCCATTTGTGTCCACCATACCTACCTACTACATGGTATTTCTCCGCCATTCCAAAGTAAATTGCTTGAGTGCTACCTTTAAATTTATATCCTCTACCTTTACAATATATAGCTCATGGGACAAATAGCCTAAAAACTATTGTAGTATTGAATATGTACTTATGCACTTTATCTCTTATTAAGTTGCTTGTTGTGCGATAACCATGTTCCTGGGGACGCCATCAACTACTCTTTGTTGAATATCATGTGAGTTGCTATGCATGTTCGTCTTGTCTGAAGTAAGGGAGATTTACCACCAAAATGGTTAGAGCATTGCATAATGTTAGAGAAGAACATTGGGCCGCTAACTAAAGCCATGATCCATGGTGGAAGTTTCAGTTTTGGACAAATATCCTCAATCTCATATGAGAAAATTAATTGTTGCTACATGCTTATGCATAAAAGAGGAGTCCATTATCTGTTGTCTATGTTGTCCCGGTATGGATGTCTAAGTTGAGAATAATCAATAGCAAGAAATCCGATGCGAGCTTTCTCCTTAGACCTTTGTACAGGCGGCATAGAGGTACCCCTTTGTGACACTTGGTTAAAACATGTGCATTGCGATGATAATCCAGGTAATCTGAGCTAATTAGGACAAGGTGCGGGCACTATTAGTATACTATGCATGAGGCTTGCAACTTGTAGGATATAATTTACATAACACATATGCTTTATTACTACCGTTGACAAAATCGTTTCTTGTTTTCAAAATCAAAGCTCTAGCACAAATATAGCAATCGATGCTTTCCTCTTTGAAGGACCTTTCTTTTACTTTTATTGTTGAGTCAGTTCACCTATCTCTGTCCACCTCAAGAAGCAAACACTTGTGTGAACTGTGCATTGATTCCTACATACTTGCATATTGCACTTGTTATATTACTTTGCATTGACAACTATCCATGAGATATACATGTTATAAGTTGAAAGCAACCGCTGAAACTTAATCTTCTTTTGTGTTGCTTCAATACCTCTACTATGAATTATTGCTTTATGAGTTAACTCTTATGCAAGACTTATTGATGCTTGTCTTGAAGTACTATTCATGAAAAGTCTTTGCTATATGATTCATTTGTTTACTCATGTCATTTACATTGTTTTGATCGCTGCATTCATTACATATGCTTACAATAGTATGATCAAGGTTATGATGGCATGTCACTCCAGAAATTATCTTTGTTATCGTTTACCTGCTCGGGACGAGCAGAAACTAAGCTTGGGGATGCTGATACGTCTCCGACGTATCGATAATTTCTTATGTTCCATGCCACATTATTGATGATATCTACATGTTTTATGCATACTTTATGTCATATTTATGCATTTTCTGGAACTAACATATTAACGAGATGCCGAAGAGCCAGTTGCTGTTTTCTGCTGTTTTTGGTTTCAGAAATCCTAGTAAGGAAATATTCTCGGAATTGGACGAAATCAACGCACAGGGGCCTATTTTCACACGAAGCTTCCAGAAGACCGGAGAGCTGACGAAATGGGGCCACGATGTGGCTAGGAGATAGGGCGGCGCGGCCCAGGTCTTGGCTGAGCCGCGCCGGCCTGTCATATGGGCCCCTCGTGACGCCCCTTGACCTGCCCTTCCACCTACAAATAGCCTTCGTCGCGAAACCCCCAGTACCGAGAGCCACGATACGGAAAACCTTCCAGAGACGCCGCCGCCGCCAATCCCATCTCGGGGGATTCAGGAGATCGCCTCCGGCACCCTGCCGGAGAGGGGATTCATCTCCCGGAGGACTCTACACCGCCATGGTCGCATCCGGAGTGATGAGTGAGTAGTCTACCCCTGGACTATGGGTCCATAGCAGTAGCTAGATGGTTGTCTTCTCCTTATGTGCTTCATTGTCGGATCTTGTGAGCTGCCGAACATGATCAAGATCATCTATCTGTAATGCTATATGTTGTGTTTGTTGGGATCTGATGAATAGAGAATACCATGTTATGTTGATTATCAATTTATATCTATGTGTTGTTTATGATCTTGCATGCTCTCCGTTATTAGTAGGGGCTCTGGCCAAGTTTTTGCTAGTAACTCCAAGAGGGAGTATTTATGCTCGATAGTGGGTTCATGTCTCCGTGAATCTGGGGGAGTGAGAAAAACCTCTAAGATTATGGATGTGCTGTTACCACTAGGGATAAAACATTGATGCTATGTCCGAGGATGTAGTTATTGATTACATTACGCACCATACTTAATACAATTGTCTGTTGTTAGCAACTTAATACTGGAAGGGGTTCGGATGATAACCTGAAGGTGGACTTTTTAGGCATAGATGCATGCTGGATAGCGGTCTATGTACTTTGTCGTAATGCCCAATTAAATCTCACAATACTCATCATATCATGTATGTGCATGGTCATGCCCTCTCTATTTGTCAATTGCCCAACTGTAATTTGTTCACCCAACATGCTATTTATCTTATGGGAGAGACACCACTAGTGAACTGTGGACCCCGGTCCATTCTTTACATCTGAAATACAATCTACTGCAATTGTTCTACTGTTCTCTGCAAACAATCATCATCCACACTATACATCTAATCCTTTGTTACAGCAAGCCGGTGAGATTGACAACCTCACTGTTTCGTTGGGGCAAAGTACTTTGGTTGTGTTGTGCAGGTTCCACGTTGGCGCCGGAATCCCTGGTGTTGCGCCGCACTACATCTCGCCGCCATCAATCTTCAACGTGCTTCTTGACTCCTACTGGTTCGATTAAACCTTGGTTTCATACTGAGGGAAAACTTGCCGCTGTACGCATCACACCTTCCTCTTGGGGTTCCCAACGGACGCATGCTGTACGCGTATCAAGCTCTTTTTCTGGCGCCGTTGCCGGGAAGATCAAGACACGCTGCAAGGGGAGTCTCCACATCACAATCTCTTTACTTTGTTTTTGTCTTGCTTTACTTTATTTACTACTTTGTTTGCTGCACTAAATCAAAACACAACAAAATTAGTTGCTAGTTTTACTTTATTTGCTATCTTGTTTGCCATATTAAAAACACAAAAAAATTAGTTACTTGCATTTACTTTATCTAGTTTGTTTTATTTACTACTGCTAAAATGGGTACTCCTGAAAATACTAAGTTGTGTGACTTCACAACCACAAATAATAATGATTTCTTATGCACACCTATTGCTCCACCTGCTACTACAGCAGAATTCTTTGAAATTAAACCTGCTTTATCAATCTTGTTATGCGAGAGCAATTTTTACGTGTTAGTTCTGATGATGCTGCTGCCCATCTCAATAATTTTGTTGAACTATGTGAAATGCAAAAGTATAAAGATGTAGATGGTGACATTATAAAATTAAAATTGTTCCCTTTCTCATTAAGAGGAAGAGCTAAAGATTGGTTGCTATCTCTGCCTAAGAATAGTATTGATTCATGGACTAAATGCAAGGATGCTTTTATTGGTAGATATTATCCCCCTGCTAAAATTATATCTTTGAGGAGTAGCATAATGAATTTTAAACAATTGGATACTGAGCATGTTGCACAAGCATGGGAAAGAATGAAATCTTTGGTTGAAAATTGCCCAACCCATGGACTGACTACTTGGATGATCATCCAAACCTTTTATGCAGGACTGAATTTTTCTTCGCGGAACCTATTGGATTCAGCTGCTGGAGGTACCTTTATGTCCATCACTCTTGGTGAAGCAACAAAGCTTCTTGATAATATGATGATTAATTACTCTGAATGGCACACGGAAAGAGCTCCACAAGGTAAGAAGGTAAATTCTGTCGAAGAAACCTCTTCCTTGAGTGATAAGATTGATGCTATTATGTTTATGCTTGTGAATGATAGGAAAAATGTTGATCCTAATAATGTTTTGTTAGCTTCATTGGTTGCTCAAGAAGAACATGTTGATGTAAACTACATTAAAAATAATAATTTTAACAACAATGCTTACCGGAACAATTCTAGTAACAACTATAGGCCATATCCTTATAATAATGGCAACGGCTATGGTAATTCTTATGGGAATTCTTACAACAATAATAGGAACACACCCCCTGGACTTGAAGCCATGCTTAAGGAATTTATTAGTACACAAACTACTTTTAACAAATCTGTTGAAGAAAAGTTTGGGAAAATTGATATACTTGCTTCTAAAGTCGATAGTCTTGCTGCTGATGTTGATCTTTTGTAATCGAAAGTTATGCCTCATGAGAATCATAATAATAAAATTATTACTACATCAAATGCCATCCAAGTTAGAATTAATGAGAATATAAGATTGATGGCCGAATTGCGTGCTAGGTGGGAAAGAGAAGAAAATGAAAAAGAAGATAATATAGCTAAAGTTTGAACTATTACCACCACTAGCAATGCTAATTCTACACATGTTGCTGCACCTCCCACTAATAATGGTAAAATAATAGGTGTTAGCAATGTTTCCACTTCAAATGCAAAGCGCGAAAAACTGCCTGAAACTGCTGAAACTGCCTGTGATAAAACTGCTGAAATTTTTTCCAACATTGGGGATGATGATCCCATTGCTTTAGATTATAATGGTTTAAATTTTGATTATTGCCACATCTCTGAAGTTATAAAGTTCTTATAAAAACTTGCTAAAAGTCCTAATGCTAGTGCTATAAATTTGGCTTTCACGAAACATATTACAAATGCTCTCATAAAAGCTAGAGAAGAGAAACTAGAACGCGAAGCTTCTATTCCTAGGAAGCTAGAGGATGGTTGGGAGCCCATCATTAAGATGAAAGTCAATGACTTTGATTGTAATGCTTTATGTGATCTTGGTGCAAGTATTTCTGTTATGCCTAAGAAGATTTATAATATGCTTGACTTGCCACCATTGAAAAATTGTTATTTGGATGTTAATCTTGCTGATCATTCTAGAAAGAAACCTTTGGGAAAGTTGATAATATTCGCATTACCGTTAACAATAACCTTTTCCCCGTTGATTTTGTTGTCTTGGATATTGAATGCAATGCATCTTGTCCCATTATATTGGGAAGACCTTTTCTTCGAACTGTTGGTGCTATCATTGATATGAAGGAAGGTAATATTAAATATCAATTTCCTCTCAAGAAAGGTATGGAACACTTCCCTAGAAAGAGAATGAAGTTACCTTTTGATTCTATTATTAGAACAAATTATGATGTTGACACTTCGTCTCTTGATAATACTTGATACACACTTTCTGCGCCTAGCTGAAAGGCGTTAAAGAAAAGCGCTTATGGGAGACAACCCATGTTTTTACTACAGTACTTTGTTTTATATTTGTGTCTTGGAAATTTTTTACTACTGTAGCAACCTCTCCTTATCTTAGTTTTGTGCTTTGTTGTGCCAAGTAAAGTCGTTGATAGTAAGGTTCATACTAGATTTGGATTACTGCGCAGAAACAGATTTCTTTACTGTCACGAATCTGGGCCCAATTCTCTGTAGGTAACTCAGAAAATTATGCCAATTTACGTGAGTGATCCTCAGATATGTACGCAACTTTCATTCAATTTGAGCATTTTCATTTGAGCAAGTATGGTGCCTCAATAAAATTCGTCTTTACAAACTGTTCTGTTTTGACAGATTCTGCCTTTTATTTCACATTGCCTGTTTTGCTATGCTTGATGGATTTTTCGATTCCATTGACTTTCAGTAGCTTTGTGCAATGTCCAGAAGTGTTAAGAATGATTATGTCACCTCTGAACATATATATTTTGATTGTGCACTTACCTTCTAATGAGTTGTTTTGAGTTTGGTGTGGAGGAAGTTTTCAAGGATCAAGAGAGGGAGATGATACAACATGATCAAGGAGAGTGAAAGCTCTAAGCTTGGGGATGCCCCGGTGGTTCACCCCTACATATATCAAGAAGACTCAAGCGTCTAAGCTTGGGGATGCCCAAGGCATCCCCTTCTTCATCGACAACATTATCAGGTTCCTCCCCTGAAACTATATTTTTATTCCATCACATCTTATGTGCTTTGCTTGGAGCGTCGGTTTGTTTTTGTTTTTGTTTTGTTTGAATAAAATGGATCCTAGCATTCATTGTGTGGGAGAGAGACACGCTCCGCTGTTGCATATGGACAAATATGTCCTTAGGCTTTACTCATAATATTCATGGCGAAGTTTCTTCTTCGTTAAATTGTTATATGGTTGGAATTGGAAAATGATACATGTAGTAATTGCTATAATGTCTTGGATAATGTGATACTTGGCAATTGTTGTGCTCATGTTTAAGCTCTTGCATCATATATTTTGCACCCATTAATGAAGAAATACATAGAGCATGCTAAAATTTGGTTTGCATAATTGGTCTCTCTAAGGTCTAGATAATTTCTAGTATTGAGTTTGAACAACAAGGAAGACGGTGTAGAGTCTTATAATGTTTACAATATGTCTTTTATGTGAGTTTTGCTGCACCGCTTCATCCTTGTGTTTGTTTCAAATAACCTTGCTAGCCTAAACCTTGTATCGAGAGGGAATACTTCTCATGCATCCAAAATCCTTGAGCCAACCACTATGCCATTTGTGTCCACCATACCTACCTACTACATGGTATTTCTCCGCCATTCCAAAGTAAATTGCTTGAGTGCTACCTTTAAATTTATATCCTCTACCTTTACAATATATAGCTCATGGGACAAATAGCCTAAAAACTATTGTAGTATTGAATATGTACTTATGCACTTTATCTCTTATTAAGTTGCTTGTTGTGCGATAACCATGTTCACAGGGACGCCATCAACTACTCTTTGTTGAATATCATGTGAGTTGCTATGCATGTTCGTCTTGTCTGAAGTAAGGAGATTTACCACCAAAATGGTTAGAGCATTGCATAATGTTAGAGAAGAACATTGGGCCGCTAACTAAAGCCATGATCCATGGTGGAAGTTTCAGTTTTGGACAAATATCCTCAATCTCATATGAGAAAATTAATTGTTGCTACATGCTTATGCATAAAAGAGGAGTCCATTATCTGTTGTCTATGTTGTCCCGGTATGGATGTCTAAGTTGAGAATAATCAATAGCGAGAAATCCGATGCGAGCTTTCTCCTTAGACCTTTGTACAGGCGGCATAGAGGTACCCCTTTGTGACACTTGGTTAAAACATGTGCATTGCGATGATAATCCAGGTAATCCGAGCTAATTAGGACAAGGTGCGGGCACTATTAGTATACTATGCATGAGGCTTGCAACTTGTAGGATATAATTTACATAACACATATGCTTTATTACTACCGTTGACAAAATCGTTTCTTGTTTTCAAAATCAAAGCTCTAGCACAAATATAGCAATCGATGCTTTCCTCTTTGAAGGACCTTTCTTTTACTTTTATTGTTGAGTCAGTTCACCTATCTCTGTCCACCTCAAGAAGCAAACACTTGTGTGAACTGTGCATTGATTCCTACATACTTGCATATTGCACTTGTTATATTACTTTGCATTGACAACTATCCATGAGATATACATGTTATAAGTTGAAAGCAACCGCTGAAACTTAATCTTCTTTTGTGTTGCTTCAATACCTCTACTATGAATTATTGCTTTATGAGTTAACTCTTATGCAAGACTTATTGATGCTTGTCTTGAAGTACTATTCATGAAAAGTCTTTGCTATATGATTCATTTGTTTACTCATGTCATTTACATTGTTTTGATCGCTGCATTCATTACATATGCTTACAATAGTATGATCAAGGTTATGATGGCATGTCACTCCAGAAATTATCTTTGTTATCGTTTACCTGCTCGGGACGAGCAGAAACTAAGCTTGGGGATGCTGATACGTCTCCGACGTATCGATAATTTCTTATGTTCCATGCCACATTATTGATGATATCTACATGTTTTATGCATACTTTATGTCATATTTATGCATTTGGAACTAACATATTAACGAGATGCCGAAGAGCCGATTCTTGTTTTCTGCTGTTTTTGGTTTCAGAAATCCTAGTAAGGAAATATTCTCGGAATTGGACGAAATCAACGCCCAGGGGCCTATTTTCACACGAAGCTTCCAGAAGACCGGAGAGCTGACGAAGTGGGGCCACGATGTGGCCAGGAGATAGGGCGGCGTGGCCCAGGTCTTGGCCGCGCCGGCCTGTCATCTGGGCCCCTCGTGACGCCCCTTGACCTGCCCTTCCGCCTACAAATAGCCTTCGTCGCGAAACCCCCAGTACCGAGAGCCACGATACGGAAAACCTTCCAGAGACGCCGCCGCCGCCAATCCCATCTCGGGGGATTCAGGAGATCGCCTCCGGCACCCTGCCGGAGAGGGGATTCATCTCCCGGAGGACTCTACACCGCCATGGTCGCCTCCGGAGTGATGAGTGAGTAGTCTACCCCTGGACTATGGGTCCATAGCAGTAGCTAGATGGTTGTCTTCTCCTTATGTGCTTCATTGTCAGATCTTGTGAGCTGCCGAACATGATCAAGATCATCTATCTGTAATGCTATATGTTGTGTTTGTTGGGATCCGATGAATAGAGAATACTATGTTATGTTGATTATCAATTTATATCTATGTGTTGTTTATGATCTTGCATGCTCTCCGTTATTAGTAGGGGCTCTGGCCAAGTTTTTGCTAGTAACTCCAAGAGGGAGTATTTATGCTCGATAGTGGGTTCATGTCTCCGTGAATCTGGGGGAGTGAGAGAAACCTCTAAGATTATGGATGTGCTGTTGCCACTAGGGATAAAACATTGATGCTATGTCCGAGGATGTAGTTATTGATTACATTACGCACCATACTTAATGCAATTGTCTGTTGTTAGCAACTTAATACTGGAAGGGGTTCGGATGATAACCTGAAGGTGGACTTTTTAGGCATAGATGCATGCTGGATAGCGGTCTATGTACTTTGTCGTAATGCCCAATTAAATCTCACAATACTCATCATATCATGTATGTGCATGGTCATGCCCTCTCTATTTGTCAATTGCCCAACTGTAATTTGTTCACCCAACATGCTATTTATCTTATGGGAGAGACACCACTAGTGAACTGTGGACCCCGGTCCATTCTTTACATCTGAAATACAATCTACTGCAATTGTTCTACTGTTCTCTGCAAACAATCATCATCCACACTATACATCTAATCCTTTGTTACAGCAAGCCGGTGAGATTGACAACCTCAATGTTTTGTTGGGGCAAAGTACTTTGGTTGTGTTGTGCAGGTTCCACGTTGGCGCCGGAATCCCTGGTGTTGCGCCGCACTACATCTCGCCGCCATCAACCTTCAACGTGCTTCTTGACTCCTACTGGTTCGATTAAACCTTGGTTTCATACTGAGGGAAAACTTGCCACTGTACGCATCACACCTTCCTCTTGGGGTTCCCAACGGACGCGTGCTGTACGTGTATCAACCCCGAAGGAACTCGAGTTTTTCGGACCCTCCTTGTAAAGCACGGAAGCCCGCACATATCCTCGTCATCTATCTCTGGGGAGTGCTGATGTTCCCTTCTATTTTGTCGTGCTCTGTTCACCCGTGCGTGCGCTGCTGTGTCTCTTGCTCCACTTGTTCTCTCGGGACCTGGTGCTGTTGCAGCAGGTCGTGGACTATTTTGCCTTGCTGAACCTTCGGGAGGCGTCGTTACAAACGCCGTCCCCATGGCCCGAACTCCTGCCATGGCCATATTGTACAATGCCTCTCTTGGATCTCCGGGAGGTGGCTTGGATGCGAGGATAAAGGCTTGCGTCGCCATATACCCAGCTTCCGGTATCTTGGGGATAATATTCCCTCTTGTGTCTATCGACATAAAGGACATATCGAGGTTTTGAACCAAGTTCTCCCTATCAGCTTCAGGTATGTTTTGCAGCCTAGACCTTGCTCTGTTTCGAGCTTCTCTGTGGCTATCTCCCGAAGTTCCTGAATGTCGACTTAACTCCGCCCTTCGCCTGCTTGATGCGGAAGCTGCCTCCCTCCTTCTGTTCAGAGCAGCTGTCTGTTTTTCCAATTCTCTTCCAGCTCAGGCGAGCCTGTATTGGTATGCTTGCAGTTCTTCCGTCATAGCGGTTGTAGCCATTGGTTCTGAACCATCCATAGCTCTTGCAGCTCTATCCCATGCTGCTTGTGGAAGTTGAACCCTAACACGTGGTGTAGGCCCGACATATTTATTGCCTAAACCTCGCCTTAGGTCAGAGGGATCGACATATGGATTTCCCAATTCGTCGAAAGCCTCTGATGTCTCCTCCCGATCGCGACTTGTTTCTCCAATGCCATAAATCTGATGATATTTTGAATTCTGAACCTTGCTGGGTTTGGTGACACCATCATAGAGATTGGTGAAGACCTTGCCAACGGTAGTGGATTTATCGATGAAGTTGAAGCTATCGATACTGCTCGAGTCATCGCTTATATCGGAGTCCGCAGATGACTCGAAGGACATGTCGCTGAAGATCTTGGCGAGCTTTTCGCTTGCCCTGGTGCTGATGAAGTGTGGCGATGAAGTCTCCTCGTCGCCTGACTCGGTTGACGATGTTGAGCTCGAAAAGTCGGAATCGACCGCCGATAATCCCGACGAGATCGGAATTTCGAGACGATACGCTCCTTCTTTCTCGACGCGGAAGTGGAACTTTCCGAACGTCATCTCCATGGGCTCCTCCAGATATGCATATGCATCCAAACGGGAGGGCGGGTGAGGAACAAAATCGACTAGACCAGTTTCGATCTGTTTACCTCGATCCATCGCGTTGCTTGCTGTTGACGAAGTCGACGATCTTGAACGTGCCATCGAGATCAGATCCTTGACGCCTCTAATTCCCACAGATGGCGCCAATTGACAAGGGATTAATTTGTCAATGCCTACGGGTTGTAGACTAGGGTTTTAGTCAGAAATAGAGGGCAAGTAGATCTCGAAGGTTTCAGTCTAAAAGTGCTCGACGATATGAAAACTAGGGGTTGTGAGACAATGAATCGATGCTTTCTTTGTCCCTCGACTCCCCCTTATATAGGAGGTGGAGCCGAGGGATTCGTAATACACAAGTTACAGAGTCCGGGAGGGTTTCCAACTCATCCCGCAAGATTACAAATATTATCTCCTAATACAACTCTAGCTTTCCTTAATAGTAATCTGTGCTTCCGATTCTTCCTATCCTTCGGGTCGTGGGCCTTCAGTAAACCCCGGGTACCGTCTTCGACAGGCCCATTGGGGATGCCTATGTCACAAGGTGTTGCCTTTGATATGATATCCTCAAGAGCTAACTTTAGCCTGTCATGAGAGGCTAGAAGATCCTCATGGGAGCTAGAAAGCTTTTCATGATTTTCTTCTAATTTCCCATAATTGCTACTTAGAAATTCAAGTTGAGCCCTTAGCTCAACATTCTCCTTCAAGATAGATGCTTCACAAGAAGTAGAGTTAGTAGCACAAGCATCATCATAAGACATATCAAGAAGAGAGGGTAACATAGCATGCTCTTTTAAATAGGAATCTTGAAGTTGCTCATGGGACTTGGTGAGGATAGAGTGTTCGCTCTACAAGACCTTGTGGGCCTTGTCTAGATCATCTAGATCCTTAACAAGTTTATCATGACCAACACCAACTTTGGAATTTTCCTTTTTAAGCATTTTTTACTTGAGCTTTATCATGGTCTCTTTCCTTAGTGAGTTTAGAAAATATTTCATTTTGAGCTTTATAATGGACTCCTTCCCCGCCGCCGGCATCATGGGGGAGCGCCGCCCCTTAGCCTTCTTCTTCCTTGAGTTGGTGTTGGTGTAGATGAGTGTTCCCCCCTCTTTGGTTGCTGCCAAGGAGGAGGATTTTCGTGACAATGCTTGGGGCACTCCAAAAATAGGGTTTCCCATCAATATATAGTGCTGGAGATGCAATCTAGGCCATGGGATGGATGCTCCTTTGATCCAAGGGCTCTTGGGCACCTCTAGAACCTTCCTAGGACTCCCCTCTGTCCTTAATGAGTCTCACAACTCGTGGCTGCGCCGAAATATCCAGGTATAGAAAGAGTTTGTGTCAAATACGTCACCAACTTTTGGAGTCCCGAGACTGCACGAACCTCCGCAGTAATTCTGCTTTCCCGGATGCATCCGTTGTCCGTTCTGAACAAATAAGATATCCAAATTGTTCGGTTTGAAATTCTCTACAACTTTGTTGTTTACGAATTTTACATTGTACGTTGTTTTGATGGAGTTTCGAAGCGATCTTTGAAAAGTGTTCAGCAGGGACAGATTCCGGGAAATTCCAGATTTCACCATAATGAGCTATTTCCTTCCATATTTGCCTATTTCCTGCACAACAAAGTTGAAACCAAGAACTTGTGCACTTTTGCAACTATTAATAGGTTAGTCCCTTAAAACATATAGTAATTGGTGTAAAACAAGCATGGAACATCAAAAATTATAGATACGTTTGCGACGTATCAGCCGCTTCCCTTGTTTCTTCACGTCAAGTGGCTTCTTCTTCAAGGGGCACAATCTAACATGATGCCCTTCAATCTTGCACTTGAAGCACACAATCTTGGCGGGGTCCTTCACATGCCCTTGGCCCTTCTTCCGCTTGTGCGTGGTGGACTTGTTCTTGTTGTTGGAGTTGAATCCAAGTCCACTCTTGTCATTGGGGAATTGCTTCCCTTCATGACCCTTTACCAAGTCCTTCTTCAAAGAAGTGACTTGGACCTCGAGCTCTTCGATTTCTCCTACATGGTTAGTAACAACACAAGTACTAGAGGAAGTGGAAGCTTCATTATTAGAGCAACAAGGCAAGGTATGTAATTCACCACAAGATATAGCAATAGCATGGGTGGGTGAATTACTAGCACTAGCACATGGAATTGTAGAACAAGGCATAGAAGGTAAGATAAGTCAATAGCATGAGTGGGTGAACTAAAAGCACTAGCGCATGGCAAAATAGCATTTTGAGAGGTAGTGCTAGTACTCACATGAGGCTCACAAGATTTTACCTTTGACATGATAGCCTCATGAGCTAACTTTAGCAAATCATGAGAGACTAGAAGATCATCATGGGAGATAGAAAGTTTTCCATAATTTTCTTCCAATTTCTCATAATTGCTTGTTAGCAAAGCAAGTTGAGCCCTCAGCTCAACATTCTCCTTCAAGATGGAAGCTTCACTAGAGGTAGAGTCAGTAGCACAAGCATTATCAATCATAGCACAAGGAGAAGGCAACTTAGCAAGCTCTATTAGGTTGAGAGCCTTAAATTGCTCATGTGACTCGGTGAGTTTGATGAGCTCACTCTCAATAGCCCTAGAGTTTGATGAGCTCACTCTCCATTTAATATGGGACAGTGACAGAAAGTTCTAATGTTGTGGATGTGCTGTTGCCACTAGGGATAAAACATCAATGCTTTGTCTAAGGATATTTGTGTTGATTACATTACGCACCATACTTAATGCAATTGTCTGTTGTTTGCAACTTAATACTGGAAGGGGTGCGGATGCTAACCTGAAGGTGGACTTTTTAGGCATAGATGCATGCTGGATAGCGGTCTATGTACTTTGTCGTAATGCCCAATTGAATTTCACACTACTCATCATGATATGTATGTGCATTGTTATGCCCTCTTTATTTGTCAATTGCCCAATAGTAATTTGTTCACCCAACATGCTATTTCTTATTGGAGAGACACCACAAGTGAACTGTGGACCCCGGTCCATTCCTTTACATCGAATACAATCTACTGCAAACATTGTTCTTTACTGTTCTTCGCAAACAAACATCATCTTCCACACTATACATTTAATCCTTTGTTTACAGCAAGCCGGTGAGATTGACAACCTCATTGTTACGTTGGGGCAAAGTACTTTGATTGTGTTGTGCAGGTTCCACGTTGGCGCCGGAATCCCTGGTGTTGCGCCGCACTACACTCCGTCACCAACAACCTTCACGTGCTCCTTGACTCCTACTGGTTCGATAACCTTGGTTTCTTACTGAGGGAAAACTTGCTGCTGTATGCATCACACCTTCCTCTTGGGGTTCCCAACGGACGTGTGCTTTACGCGTATCAAGCTCTTTTTCTGGCGCCGTTGCCGGGGAGATCGAGACACGCTGCAAGGGGAGTCTCTCACTTCCAATCTCTTTACTTTGTTTTTGTCTTGCTTTACTTTATTTTATTTACTGCTTTGTTTGCTTTCTTATATCAAAATACAAAAAAATTAGTTACTTGCTTTACTTTATTTACTATCTTGTTTGCGTTCTCCATATTAAAAAAACAAAAAATTAGTTACTTGCATTTACTTTATTTAGTTTGCTTTATTTACTATTGCTAAAATGGGTACTCCTGAGAATACTAAGTTGTGTGACTTCACTAGCACAAATAATAATGATTTCCTATGCACACCTATTGCTCCACCTGCTACTACAGCAGAATTTTTTGAAATTAAACCTGCTTTACTAAATTTTGTTATGAGAGAGCAATTTTCTGGTGTTAGTTCTGATGATACTGCTGCCCATCTTAATAATTTTGTTCAACTATGTGAAATGCAAAAGTATAAGGATGTAGATGGTGACATTATAAAATTAAAATTATTTCCTTTCTCTTTAAGAGGAAGAGCTAAAGATTGGTTGCTATCTTTGCCTAAGAATAGTATTGATTCATGGACTAAATGTAAGGATGCTTTCATTGGTAGATATTATCCTCTTGCTAAAATTATATCGTTGAGAAGTAGCATAATGAATTTTAAGCAATTGGATAATGAGCATGTTGCTCAAGCATGGGAAAGAATGAAATCTTTGGTTAAAAATTGCCCTACCCATGGACTGACTACTTGGATGATCATCCAAACCTTTTATGCAGGATTGAATTTTTCTTCGCGGAACTTATTGGATTCAGCTGCTGGAGGTACTTTTATGTCCATCACTCTAGGCTCCGCAACAAAGCTTCTTGATGATATGATGATTAATTACTCTGAATGGCACACGGAAAGAGCTCCACAAGGTAAGAAGGTAAATTCTGTTGAAGAAACCTCCTCCTTGAGTGATAAGATTGATGCTATTATGTCTATGCTTGTGAATGGTAGATCTAATGTTGATCCTAATAATGTTCCTTTAGCTTCATTGGTTGCTCAAGAAGAGCATGTTGATGTGAACTTCATTAAAAATAATAATTTCAACAACAATGCTTATAGGAATAATTCGGGTAACAACTATAGGCCATATCCTTCTAATAATGGTAACGGTTATGGTAATTCTTATGGGAATTCTTACAACAATAATAGAAATGTACCCCCTGGTCTTGAAGCTATGCTTAAAGAATTTATTAGTACACAAACTGCCTTTAACAAATCTGTTGAAGAAAAGCTTGGTAAAATTGATATTCTTGCTTCTAAAGTTGATAGTCTTGCTGATGATGTTGATCTTTTAAAATTGAAAGTTATGCCTAATGAAACTAAATATATTAAGTCATTTGCTGCAGCAAACGCTATCCAAGTTCGAATTAATGAAAATATTAGATTGATGGCTGAATTGCGTGCTAGGTGGAAAAAGGAAGAAAATGCTAAAGAGAATAATGTAGCTAAAGTTTGGACTATTACCACCACTAGTAATGCTAATGCTTGACATGTTGCTACACCTCCTACTATCAATGGTAAAATAATTGGTGTTGGCAATGTTTATACTCCTAATGCAAAGTGTGCAAAACTGCTTGAAACTGCTAAAATTGCTGAAACTGCTTGTGATAAAACAGCTGAAATTTTTCAAAATATTGGGGACAATGATCCCATTTCTTTAGATCATAATGGTTTAGATTTTGATGATTGTCACATCTCTGAAGTTATAAAGTTCTTACAAAAACTTGCTAGAAGTCCTAATGCTAGTGCTATAAATTTGGCCTTTACAAAACATATTACAAATACTCTCATAAAAGCTAGAGAAGAGAAATTAAAACTTGAAACTTCTATTCCTAGGAAGTTAGAAGATGGTTGGGAGCCCATCATTAAGATGAAGGTCAATGATTCTGATTGTAATGCTTTATGTGATCTCGGTGCAAGTATTTCCGTTATGCCTAAGAAAATCTATAACATGCTTGACTTGCCACCGTTGAAAAATTGTTATTTGGATGTTAATCTTGCTGATAATTCTACAAAGAAACCTTTGGGGAGGATTGATAATGTTCGCATTATGGTTAACAATAACCTTGTCCCCGTTGATTTTGTTGTCTCGGATATTGAATGCAATGCATCTTGTCCCATTTTTTGGGAAGACCTTTTCTTCGAACTGTTGGTGCTATTATTGATATGAAGGAAGGCAATATTAAATATCAATTTCCTCTCAAGAAAGAGAATGAAGTTACCTTTTGATTCTATCATTAGAACAAATTATGATGTTGATGCTTCGTCTCTTGATAATACTTGATTCACACTTTCTGCGCCTAGCTGAAAGGCGTTAAAGAAAAGCGTTTATGGGAGACAACCCATTATTTTACTTCTGCACTTTTATTTTATATTTGAGTCTTGGAAGTTGTTACTACTGTAGCAACCTCTCCTCATCTTTATTGTATTGCATTGTTGTGCCAAGTAAAGTCTTTGATAGTAAAGATAATACTAGATTTGGATTCTTGCTGAAGCAGATTTCTTGCTGTCACGAATTTGAGTAGTATTCTCTGTAGGTAACTCAGAAAAATCTGCCAATTTACGTGAGTGATTCTCAGATATGTACGCAATTTTAATTCAATTTGAGCATTTTCATCTGAGCAAGTTTAGTGCCCCAGAAAAATTCGTCTTTACATCATTACTGTTTTGTGATTCTACCTTTTATTTCGCATTGCCTGTTTTGATATGTTTGATGGATTTTTTGTTCCATTAACTTTCAGTAGCTTTGTGCAATGTCCAGAAGTGTTAAGAATGATTATGTCACCTCTAAATATGTGAATTTTTGATTATGCACTAACCCTCTAATGAGTTTGTTTTGAGTTTGGTGTGGAGGAAGTTTTCAAGGATCAAGAGAGGAGGATGATACAATATGATCAAGGAGAGTGAAAACTCTAAGCTTGGGGATGCCCCCGTGGTTCATCCCTGCATATTTCAAGAAGACTCAAGCATCTAAGCTTGGGGATGCCCAAGGCATCCCCTTCTTCATCGACAACTTATCAGGTCACCTCTAGTGAAACTATATTTTTATTCCGTCACATCTTATGTGCTTTACTTGGAGCGTCTTTATGTTCTTGTTTTTGTTTTATTTGAATAAAATTAAATCCTAGCATTCTTTGTGCGGGAGAGAGACACGCTCCGCTGTTGCATATGAACACATATGTTCTTAGCTTTATTCTTATGTTCATGGCGAAGGTTGAAACTGCTTCGTTAATTGTTATATGGTTGGAAACGGAAAATGCTACATGTGGTAATTGGTATAATGTCTTGAATAATTTGATACTTGGCAATTGTTGTGCTCATATAGATCATGTTTAAGCTCTTGCATCATGTACTTTGCACCTATTAATGAAGAAATACTGTAGAGCTTGTTGACATTTGGTTTGCATGATTGGTCTCTCTAAAGTCTAGATATTTTCTGGTGAGGGTTTGAACAACAAGGAAGATAGTGTAGAGTCTTATAATGCTTGCAATATGTTCTTATGTAAGTTTTGCTGTACCGATTCATACTTGTGTTTGCTTCAAACAACCTTGCTAGCCTAAGCCTTGTATTGAGAGGGAATACTTCTCGTGCATCCAAATCCTTGAGCCAAAAACTATGCCATTTGTGTCCACCATACCTACCTACTACATGGTATTTTCTGCCATTCCAAGTAAATACTTCGTGTGCTACCTTTAAACAATTCAAAAGTTATTACCTCTTATTTGTGTCGATGTTTTATAGCTCATGAGGAAGTATGTGGTGTTTTATCTTTCAATCTTGTTGGGCAACTTTCACCAATGGACTAGTGGCTTCATCCGCTTATCCAATAATTTTGCAAAAAGAGCTGGCAATGGGGTTCCCAGCCCCAATTAATTAACCTTCATAATTTTGCAAATAGACACTCCTCCATGGTATGTGAAATGTTGGAAGGCACCCGAGGATTCGGTTAGCCATGGCTTGAGAAAACAAAGGTGGGGAGGAGTGTCATCTCTAAATAAAACTAAAATAAATAGACACTCCTTCATGGTATGTGATTGTTGGAAGGCACCCGAGGATTCGGTTAGCCATGGCTTGTGAAAGCAAAGGTTGGAAGGAGTGTCACCCAAAAATAAAAATTTCATGGGAGCCGCTCTTTGAAAGTCTGTCTGGCAAGGGGGTTAGAGTGCCCACTACCATTCGTTGACAACAACAAACACCTCTCAAAACTTTACTTTTATGCTCTGTATATGATTTCAAAACTTGAAAGGCTCTAGCACATGATTTTATCCCTGCTTCCCTCTGCGAAGGGTCATTCTTTTACTTTATGTTGAGTCAGTTTACCCACTTCTTTCTATCTTAGAAGCAAACACTTGTGTTAACTGTGCATTGATTCTTACATACTTCCTTATTTGCATTCATCATATTACTTTGTGTTGACAATAATCCATGAGATAAACATGTTGAAGTTGAAAGCAACCGCTGAAACTTATATCTTCCTTTGTGTTGCTTCAAAACTTTCTACTATGAATTTATTGCTTTATGAGTTAACTCGTATGCAAGTCTTATTGATGCTTGTCTTGAAAGTACTATTCATGAAAAGTCTTTGCTATATGATTCAGTTGTTTACTCATTGTCTTTACCATTGCTCCGAATCACTGCATTCATCTCATATGCTTTACAATAGTATTGATCAAGATTATGATAGCATGTCACTTCAGAAATTATCTTTGTTATCGTTTACCTACTCGAGGGCGAGTAGGAACTAAGCTTGGGGATGCTTGATACGTCTCAAACGTATCTATAATTTCTTATGTTCCATGCTACTTTTATGATGATACTCACATGTTTTATACACACTTTATGTCATATTTATGCATTTTCCGGCACTAACCTATTGACAAGATGCCGAAGAGCCAGTTGCTGTTTTCTGCTGTTTTTGGTTTCAGAAATCCTACAAAGGAAATATTCTCGGAATTGGACGAAATCAATGCCTAGGGTCTTATTTTTCCATGAAGCTTCCAGGAGACCGAAAGGATTACGAAGTGGGGCGACGAGGCGCCACCACACTAGGGCCGCGCGGCTGATAACCCACAAGTATAAGGGATCGCGTGTAGCCTTTTCGATAAGTAAGAGTGTTGAACCCAACGAGGAGCTAAAGGTAGGATAAACATTCTCTCAAGTTCTATCAACCACTGATACAACTCTACGCACACTAAGTGTTTGCAATATCTAGGAAATAAAACTAGAGCGATAACGGGTATGAGAGGTGACTTTGCAGAACAATAAAATACACAGAATAAATGTTAGTGCTGCAGCAATAAAACAAACTAAACTAACAGTACCATGAGTGTGGAAAGGCGGTGGTAATAGTGGTGGCTTTGTCCAAGATCAATTAGTGAAGATCTTGGGTTCAATGTCTTCGATGCAGCTTTCTATGTAGGAGAGGCTAAATATGCATGCTCTCCCTCCGGGATTACAAGTACTATATGATTGGCTTGGTAGCAAACATCCGTAAATACTAGCAAGCATTAAGGTTTCCCCAACCATAGCCTTAAGTAAATGGTCCTCTTACTCCCATACATGCAACTATCCGGTTCGCGTCCTTAGATTTCTGTCACTCCGGCAGAACTCCCCCCTTCTAGTATACAAGTACTACCAACCCTATGGTGCTTGATCCATGCGCGCACAAATATAATGGGCACCAAGGACGGTAACATATCAATATACAACTCTAATGAACCAAAGAGAAACAACCAATCAATCAAAGAAAAAATAAACTATGACAACATGATATAGATCATAGGATTATAACTTATAGCATCAAACACCATGTTTACATAGGGCGGTACAGAGGTTTGTGAGAGGATGGACCACTGAATACAATGAGGAGTTGGTGATGGAGATGGCGGTGAAGATTTTTGAGGGCTCAGCGAGGAGCGCCGGGAGGCGGAGGCGTGGGCGGCGCCGGCGGCGGCGCGGGGGACTCCTTCCCCGCCGCCGGCATCATGGGGGAGCGCCGCCCCTTAGCCTTCTTCTTCCTTGAGTTGGTGCTGGTGTAGATGAGTGTTTCCCCCTCCTTGGCTGCTGCCAAGGAGGAGGATTTTCGTGACAATGCTTAGGGGCCTCCAAAAATAGGGTTTCCCATCAATATATAGTGTTGGAGATGGAATCTAGGCCATGGGATGGATGCCCCTTTGATCCAAGGGCTCTTGGGCACCTCTAGAACCTTCCTAGGACTCTCCTCTGTCCTTCATGAGCCTCACAACTCGTGGCTGGGCCGAAATATCCAGGCATGGAAAGAGTTTGGGTCAAATACGTCACCAGTCCCGAGACTGCACGAACCTCCGCAGTAATTCTGCTCTGCCAGATGCATCCGTTGTCCGTTATGGACGAATAAGATGTCCAAATTGTTCGGTTTTAAATTCTCTACAACTTTGTAGTTTATGACGTTTTCATTGGACGTCGTTTTGATGGAGTTTCGAAGCGATCTTTGAAAAGTGTTCAGCAGGGACTGATTCCGGGAAATTCCAGATTTCACATAATGAGCTATTTTCTTCCATATTTGCCTATTTCCTGCACAACAAAGTTGAAACCAACAACTTGTGCACTTTTGCAACTATTAATAGGTTAGTCCCTTAAAACATATAGTAATTGGTGTAAAACAAGCATGGAACATCAAAAATTATATATACGTTTGCGACGTATCAACATCCCCAAGCTTACTCCTGCTCGTCCTCGAGTAGGTAAGTGATAAAAAGAATAATTTTTGAGGTGACATGCACCTTCAAAGTTCAAAGGATGACTACTCCCTCCGTCCCAAAATGTAAGGCGTTTAAGGGTTAGTCAAAAGTCAACATTTTTTAAGTTTGACCAAGTTTATACATAAAAATATAAACATTTACAATATGGAACCGACATCAATAGATTCACCATCAAGTATATTTTCTTAATATATCCATTTGATACCGTAGATGTAAATATTTTTTCCTAAATACTTAGTCAAAGTTTGGAATGTTTGACTTTTAACCAATCCTTAGACGCCTTACATTTTGGGACGGAGGGAGTAGATACAAATAATTTAAGAACAATTAATAACACATTCATGATTCAATCAATAATAATTTTGGGACCATGCACATAGAACTAAGAATGACAACTATGCTCTCATAAGACGGTGCATATAACTTAGAAGATGAAGACTCAACATAAAAGTAAAAGAATGACCCTTCGCAGAGGGAAGCAGAGATTAAACATGTGCTAGAGCTTTTTATTTTGAAAACATATAGATATAAAATTTTACGAGAGACAATTATGTCAACGGTAGCAATAAGTAATATAGGTTATGTATAAAACTTCCTATAAGTTGCAAGCCTCATGCATCGAATACTAATAGTGCCCGCACCTTGTCCTAATTAGCTCGGATTTCCATGGATTATCATCGCATTACATATGTTTCAACCAAGTTTCACAAAGGGGTACCTCCATGCCACCTGTACAAAGGTCTAAGGAGAAAGTTCGCATTGGATTTCTCGCTTTTGATTATTCTCAACTTAGACATCCATACCGGGACAACATGGACAACAGAAAAATGGACTCCTCTTTAAGCTTAAAGCTTTTGGCAACGTAAATTTCTCATAAGAGATTTTTGAGGTTTTAATGTCCATGCTGAAACTTCCACCATGTAAACATGGCTTTGGTTAGCGGCCCAATGTTCTTCTCTAACAATATGCATACCCTAACCTTTTATCATGGTTATCTCCTTTACTTCAGACAAGACGGACATGCATAGTAACTCACATGATATTTATCAAAAACTAGCAGAGTGACCCGCGCTCACGCGCGGGCAACACTTTAACGGTTTCCTAATTCTATTTATTATCCATTAAATATATAGTACAAATCTAGACAACTTAATAAACATTGGACTCCATAAGTAAACTATAGGAGGGCATTTAATTTTTAAGATTTTTATTTTCTTATATTTTATTTAATATACTTTTCTATTTTTGCTTGGTTTTTTTTATCTTACATAGTATAGATGCCTGAAATTTGCACTTAATTAATATAATTTTTAATATAAGATATATAATTTTGTAATTTTTGTACATAAAGTATATATACTTTTAGATCATTTGAATAAGTTCACATATATTCTTAACCGAAGTTTATGCCTTTGTACACCTCGTGCAGATGCTAATTGTGCACCCTCTTAGTGACTTGTTAGCAAAATAAACAATACTACTACATTTTTTTCATATAAGGTGGTGATATGTGACTCATAGTTTGTCGGTCAAATTATCTATTTTTTGACTTGAAATACGCATTGGCCTTAATATACGTTAGTGAAGCAGTATTTTAATTTTCTTGAAACGCCCTCATTTCTCCCCATAGGAACAGCTCACTGTTTGACTTCTCCAATCCAGGTAGTTTCCTTCCGCTCCCATCTAGAAAATACAATGTTAGTCTCAGCTCCCAGGAGTTCGCGAAAATCAGATCGCCGATTCTCTCCCTCGCTTATAAATGGAGCTTCAACTGGAGAATTAGGTACTGCAGTCGTACCTGGAGGGCCATGCCGGACTGCCGTGCGGAAATGATTGATGCGATTTCAGTCGGACCGGGAGCTCGAGGCTCGCTGCGCATATTGGGGCTGATTGCCGGCGTCTTGTCGGCCGTGTACTTATAGAAGATTGAGGGCCTGGTGGCTGCCGTTTTGTGAATCGGCGATGATGGTGCGATGAATTGGTACCGCCCTGTTTTTTCTATTTCCATTCTGCAAAGTACCAATTTATTCTGTGGTGATATGAATTATGAAACGATGCTCTTTTTTCTCTTCTTCGTCTCATCTTAATTTGTGGTTTCAATCTCAGTGTGAGTTTGACATGGTGAAAACATTAGTTTTGCAGTTGGTTTTGTTATGCATTTCTGTACTTTAACCTATTGTACTTTTACAATTCAGCAATTGGCCATTTAAAATTGTCTGCTGTCTAACTTACTAATGAATCGTATATTGTGAGGATGTGTTTGTTATTAAAAAGTGAGTGTTTTTTAACGCCCCCTCCACTATTTTCCGGCTTGGGACCGGTATCGACATTGATAGGCCCCTACCCCCCCATGTATATCTAACAAAGTGAAGTAGTGTTTAATTTTTTGTTCTTAGTTTTGATTTTTTATCATTTAGATGTTGGTACGTGAATATTTATCTATTTAGCAGCATAAGCACATGAATGTAAATTCACCTATGTACATCTTTTTTTATATATATTTGTACCTTTCTTCCATTGCAGATGTCATCGATAACCATAGTTCTAATTCTTTTGAAAGCAGACTAATAAAAAAAATGATTTGAAAAATGTTCTGATTGACAGGTTTCTTATTTCTTGAGTGTAGTAGACCATATCCATCCTTCTGTATAGTGCATAAGAACCTGTAAGTATATATAAGGAAATTACGTTAATTGAAAGCTGTTGTTAGCAAATGATGAGTTTCCTTTGTAATTATAGTTTTTTGAAAAGTTTGTAGTATCATCAAGTTAAAGTAGCAGTACAGGAAAAATATGTCATTTTGCGATACTTTAAGAAAATTTCGTTGTAGACTATACATGTTATTGACAACATCATCCTCCTTGTTATCTTCGTCATTGACCATTACTCGCAGCACGTCCCTTCTTGTCACTCTTGAGAATGCTACATATAGTTGTCCATGCGTGAAGACATGTTTTAGTAGATATAATCCTACCATCTTTAGAGATTGGCCCTGGCTTTTGTTGATTCTCATAGAAAATCACACCCAAATAGGAAACTGTCTCCGTTTAAGAATGAATGGCCACGCTGATTCTATTGGTGACATAGTTATTCTTGTAATATAGACCTTTTCACCCAGGAGCATCACTGGTAGACCTACTTTTAGTTTTAGCTCATAAATTTGGGATTCCATGGAATGTCAAGCTGTTTAGAAATTTGGTTTGGTATATAGCGTATCTGTTTCACCATTTAAGGTTGCTGTTTTGCATACTGTGTCACAGCTTAGATATGTTTTCTCTTCACCTTCAAGTTGATCCATTATATATTCATTTATCTCGTGGACTGTTTCGTTCCTTGGACATAAGGTTGTTCTTTCTTCTAAAAATTCCCGTTCGCGGCACATCTCCCTCAAATTTGGATATATGCTTTCTACAATTACCTTTTTTTGGATCATTACCTTTTTTCAGTAATATTTCACTTGGCATTTTTATCAATTGGTCACCTTCTGCGGATGTATTTTTTCCATTGCCAATATCGAGGATCCACTCTGCAAATTCTGCTACCTTTTGTTTCTTGTAACATCATCTGTTATGCTATTGAGTCGCATGTTCTTTGTTAGCTTCAGTATATGGAAGTGTTTCCAAAGATACGACCTTTTAATTGATGTAGTGACTATGTTGTGTCTTCTTCTCTTTGGTTGAACTGGAAGTATCTGGCGAAAGTCCTCTCCTAGAACCACTGTCATTGCACCGAACGGTTTCTCTCTGGTGTTATCATTTTTATGCCTTAATATATCCCTTAGAGTTTTGTCGAGTGCCTCGAAACATATCTTGTTTGCCATTGGAGCCTCATCCCATAGTATTAGGGATGTCTTTTGTAACAGTTCAGCCAAGTGTGTGCCTTGTCTGATGTCACATGTTGATTCTTCCGTAATGATCAGTGGGATGTGGAACCTTGAGTGAGCTGTTCTACCTCCCTGTAGAAGAAGCGCTGCAATACCACATGATGCCACCGCTAGTACTATCTTGCCTTCAGAACGTAATATTGTTGTTATTTCCTTCCATAGATAGGTCTTACTTTTTCCACCATATCCATCAACAAATACCTGTTTTCTCAAATATTTGTCAATTGATTCCATTATCGAATCAAATGCATTTAGCTGTTCAGAGTTAAGATTACCAAAGATCCTCAAGTGCTCTTCTTTCTGTTCCTCTTTGTTGTAGTCATTAAGCAGCCTGTTTCCAAGTTCCTTTATCTCTGGGATTTGGAAGTTCTATTCCTGGGTATACATTAAGTGTCTTTCCAGCTTGTCTCATGAGCTTCTCTATTTCCACCAAGGCATGTCCTTGCTTCTGTGAAGCTGTCAGGCAAAGTGTAGTATAGTTTAAGAGTTTTCTCTGTACCTCTCCCTCAAATTTGGATTTCTACAATTACCTTTTCTAGATCATTACCTTTTTTCAGTAATATTGCACTTGGTATTTTTATCAATTTGTCACCTTCTGCCGATGTATTTTTTTTCCATTGCCAATATTGAAGATCCACTCTTCAAATTCTGCTAGTACCTTTTGTTTCTCTGTTACATATCTGTCGTGCTATTGAGTGGCATGTTCTTTGTTAGCTTCAATATATGGAAGTGTTTCCAAAGATACGACCTTTTAATTGGTGTAGTGATTATGTTGTGTCTTCTTCCCTTTGGTAGAACTGGAAGTATCTGGCGAAAGTCCTCTCCTAGAACCATTGTCATTCCACCGAACGGTTTCTGGCAGATGATATCATTTTTATGCCTTAACATATCCCTTAGAGTTCTGTCGAGTGCCTCGAAGCATATCTTGTTCCCATTGGAGCCACATCCCATAGTATTAGGGATGTCTTTTGTGACAGTTCTGCCAAGTGTGTGTCTTGTCTGACGTCACATGTTGATTCTTCCATAAGGATCAGTGGGATGTGGAACCTTGTGTGAGCTGTTCTACCTCCCTGTAGAAGAAGTGATGCAATACCACATGATTCCACCGCTAGTACTATCTTTCCTTGGGAATGCAATTTTGCTCTGATTACCTTCCATAGATAGGTCTTACCTGTTCAACCATTTCCATCAACAAATACCTGTTTTCCCAAATATTTGTCAATTGATTCCATTATTGAATCAAATGCATTTAGATGTTCAGAGTTAAGATTACCGAAGATCCTGGAGTGCTCTTCTTTCTGCTCCTCTTGGTTGTAGCTGATATCTTCATTAAGCAGCCTGTTTCCAAGTTCCTTTATCTCTGAAGAATCTGGAAGTTCTATTCCTGGGTATTCATTAAGTGTCTTTCCAGCTTGTTTCGTGAGCTTCTCTATTTCCTTGCTTCTGCAAAGTGTAGGATAGTTTAAGAGTTTTCTCTGTCTGTACTTCATGTCTTCGCTTAGAACTTACCAGCATGATTCCCACAAGATTTTAGGATTTGTGACTTCGCAGTGCCAAAGGATTGTCGTGAAAAGTTGTATTAGGTTCTTTCCAGTCGCCCAATTTGATGCCTCCTTGGTACACTCAAGCCACTCTTTGTTGGCATCAAGAAATCCTAGTGCATGGGAAGCCGCTTTGTATTATGTGTGGACAATTCCATATTGGTACTTTGCTCGTTTTGGAAAATTTACAGCTCTTGCTTTCAACTCAGCTGCTGCCATTGAGGCGTTACATGATGCAGTTACAGAGTAAATTACAAGGCAAAAGAAATCATCAAAAGCCACTGAAAGAAGTGAGCTAGGCCTATAACTATGAGGGATCTGCAAGGTGATTAAGGGGTAGATGAACGTACCTGCAGCCCCGCACCGAGCGATCATCAGGACGAAGCTGTAGACTTGGTCAGGCAAAGATTCTGTGCATGCAGCGCCACATCGAATCTTTGGGTGCAGCTCGAGCCATGGGAAGGAAAACTAAGGACATCCACGCGAGGTGCCGGTGGCGCCGACTAACACGCCACAACAAATACAATCCATGAATCATGATCAACGGATCTGTGATATGATCCTGCAAGATCTCATCCATGAAAAAAACACATGTATATACATCTGGTGCAGTTGTAAACCTACAAAAAGCGATCTACCATACCAGCGCCTATCGTTGAAGATGGCAACCAAGCGATCGGCTATTCAGGTAGAAGAGTTCGGATTGGGAGAATTCATCCGTTCTTTCGGCAATTTAATCTAGGGTTTGAGAGATGCATGCGCTAGCTGCTCTATCCTTAGACGGCGGCGGCCACGTTGTGAAGAAATAGAGAAATAACATAAAACGCCGAGGGATACCTGATACGTTATGCCTATTGTAATGTAATGGCAATGGTGGGTAATTTTTTTACTTAAGTTTAATCTAATGGTTATAGATTTTCGGTCAACCAAATAAATGGTCAGATGTTTCTAATTATTGTGGGATTTTCTAGCAATTTTTGTTTTTTCTGGTTGGCCCGTAATATACTTTTAATATATAATAGATATGATGATGGTGTCCCCATGTCAGCATGGTTGCCACACAACAAGCAGCTTATAAGAACTAAGATACATAAGTGACATATTCCTCACCACAATATTTTTTAGGCTACTTTCCCATGAGCTATGTATTGCAAAAACAAGGAATTATTTTGAAGGTTTTAAAGGTAGCACATGTAAATTTACTTGGAGTGGCGGTGAAATACCACATATAGGTAGGTATGGTGGACACTTTTGGCATATTTTGGTTTTTCGTGGTTGGATGCACGAGTAGAGATCATACTCAGTACAGAATGAAGGCTAGCAAAAAGAAAGATAGCGACCAACTAAGAGAGCAATAATGGTCATAATCATGCATAGCGACAAAACTTATTAATTAAAGCATATGGTGATATTAAAAGTCTAAACTAAATGATCAATTCAACCCAATTGAAACATCAGAGGAGATCTTCCATTTGCATCACTATTAACATGAAACCTTTTTACTCGTACCCAACACCAATCAACTTATTTGAAACAACTCTCATTTATAATATTCATTAAAGATCAGAGAGCTAATCATATATAACTGAAGCATACTAACAAGCTCTGAACAAAATAGGAGTGAAAAACCAGAGCTAAACGCAGTACTAGCAAAAATAAAACGCTCGTTGAACAATAAGAGTGAAAACTAGAGCGTTCATATAATTAAAACGGAGCGTGTCTCTCTCCAAAAAAAACATGGTATGATGGTGCCCACTTTATTGAAAATAAAATACACAACAGAAAATAAAGACGCTCCAAGAATAACACATAATATATGAAGCAATAAAAATATAGTGAACAGAAACAGGACCTGATATTTTTATTGATGAAGAATGGGATGCCTTGGGCATCCCCAAGCTTTGACGCTTGTACTACTTGAATATATCTTGGGGTGACATGGGCATCACCAAGCTTGAGCTTTTGTCCATTCTTCATCTCATCTCATCATTCTTCTTTCCTACACTTGAAAACTTCCTTCATACAAAACTCATCACAAATCTCATTAGTAGCGTTAGTGCAATGATAATATTAATCAAATCTACAAAGTTCAGTATGATATATGAAAAGCATTTTAATAAGCATTAGCTACTGTAGCACAACTTCAATAAGGTTCTTTGATCAAGAGAACTCAAAAAGGTGGGCAAAAAGATGCAAATGCAAAACAGTGCAAGAATCTGTCAAAACAGAACAGTTCGTAAAAATTGATTTTTTAAAAATAGTTACGCTGCATAACTCGAAAAACTCTGAACTAATGAAGTTAGATAAATACCTGGGGAAGATGCTCGTAAATTGGCAGCTCAAACTTACGTTCTGGTGATTTTTGGCGATTTTTCTCGTGACGAACCAGAAACAGTAAACAAGATTGCAAATCCTCCAAATACCACTTTCTTACCATTAGAGGCAATTCTTGACACAAAAACAAAACAAACATGATAAGGAGAGGTCATTACAGTAGTAATGACTTCCAAGACTCAACAAAGCAGTAAATAACAGAAATATAAACATATTGGGTTGTCTCCCATAAAGCTCTTTCTATATAGCCATTTAAGATGGGCATGATTATTTGATGGAGCTCTCAAACCCCTTTTTTTGTTGTTGTTTTCCAATTATAAGTGAAACTGACAAAGAAACAAGAATCAAATAAAGAACCTAATAAAACTAAATAGGATAAAACCAAAGATAATAAAAGCAACTATATACAATGCTTACATGTGGATGGGTAATATTGAGTTTGAAGGAGACAACCTCATGTTGGTTGATGAATAGGGGGATGCCTTGGGCATCCCCAAGCATAGATATTTGCATCTTCTTGAATATTCTTGGGATCCATCTACACATCCCCAAGCTTGAGCTCTTGAATCCTCTTGCTCATCTCATATCACCATATTGATTGGAACTTAAAAACTGCATCCACATAAAGCTTCACAAAACTCATTAGTAGGTTAGTACTCATTAAATAAAATCCACAAGTGTTCAAGTATCTCTAATTTCTATAAAATCTATCAAATATTTAGCCACTGTAATACTGAGTTTTCTTATTATTTCAATCGTACATCGAAAACGAAGGAAACTTTTGAATCCTAAGTACAATATTTAAACAAAGAGAATAGAAATCTGTCAAAACTAAACACTCTGTAAAGATGTCACTCAATGAGATAGTTACGTAGCTCAAATCGAAAAACTCATGATTAATGAAAGACAGATCATAACCTCAGGTCTATGCACAAAAAATTTCAGATCAAAATTCCATACTGAGATTTTTCACGAATTTTTGCAGCACAGCACATGAAATCTGTCTCAACAGAATCAGTTCGTAAAGATTGAATTATTAGATCTGTCTACGTACCTCAAATCAGAAAAGTCAGAACTAACGAAAGTTAGATAGCAAGCAGTACTATGCACTCAAGAAATTTCAGATCAAGATCACGTTCTGGTGATTTTTATAATTTTCTACAGTGGAGCACAGGAAATCTGTTTTCTAGGCAGCATAGTGACAAACTTGCATAACAAACTAGGGGTTATCTATACATTCTATTTACAGCGGGATATGTACATTATATACACTATATACACTATTTACAAGTTTTTAATGAAAAGCTTCCATGGAAAGAATTGTTTTGGTTTCGCAGGCATGAACACAAGTGTTCAAGGTCGATCCCCACTTCACCATTACTCATCTTTCCAATCACTTTTCTTTTCTGAAAACATTTTTTATTTTTTATATATAAGAAATACAACTAAATTTTTTGTAATTCGCGTTCCCTATCCATACAAGAGATAGAGAAGAACTAGGTACAGGAATTAAAACTACTTAGAGATAAAGCAAACAAGTGCACACGAAAATATTCACCTACGCTATGGCTCCCCGGCAACGGCGCCAGAAAAGGTCTTGATAACCCACAAGTATAGGGGATCGTGTGTAGCCTTTTCGATAAGTAAGAGTGTCGAACCCAACGAGGAGCTAAAGGTAGGATAAACAATCTCTCAAGTTCTATCAGCCACTGATACAACTCTACGCACACTAAGCGTTTGCAATATCTAGGAAATAAAACTAGAGTGATAACGGGTATGAGAGGTGACTTTGCAGAAAAATAAAATACACGGAATAAATATTAGTGCTGCAGCAATAAAACAAACTAAACTAACAGTACCATGAGTGTGGAAAGGCGGTGGTAATAGTGGTGGCTTTATCCAAGATCAATTAGTGAAGATCTTGGGTTCAATATCTTCGATGCAGCTTTCTATGTAGGAGAGGCTAAATATACATGCTCTCCCTCCGGGATTACAAGTACTATATGATTGGCTTGCTAGCAAACACCCGTAAATACTAGCAAGCATTAAGGTTTACCCAACCATAGCCTTAAGTAAATGGTCCTCTTACTCCCATACATGCAACTATCCGGTTCGCGTCCTTAGGTTTCTGTCACTCCGGCAGAACTCCCCCCTTCTAGTATACAAGTACTACCAACCCTATGGTGCTTGATCCATGCGCACACAAATATAATGGGCACCAAGGACGGTAACATATCAACATACAACTCTAATGAACCAAAGAGAAACAACCAATCAATCAAAGAACAAATAAACTATGACAACATGATATAGATCATAGGATTATAACTTATAGCATCAAACACCATGTTTACATAGGGCGGTACAGAGGTTTGTGAGAGGATGGACCACTGAATACAATGAGGAGTTGGTGATGGAGATGGCGGTGAAGACATTGGAGGGCTCAGCGAGGAGCGCCGGGAGGCGGAGGCGTGGGCGGCGCCGGCGGCGGCGCGGGGGACTCCTTCCCCGCCGCCGACATCATGGGGGAGCGCCACCCCTTAGCCTTCTTATTCCTTGAGTTGGTGCTGGTGTAGATGAGTGTTTCCCCCTCCTTGGCTGCTGCCAAGGAGGAGGATTTTCGTGACAATGCTTGGGGGCCTCCAAAAATAGGGTTTCCCATCAATATAAAGTGTTGGAGATGCAATCTAGGCCATGGGATGGATGCCCCTTTGATCCAAGGGCTCTTGGGCACCTCTAGAACCTTCCTAGGACTCTCCTCTGTCCTTCATGAGCCTCACAACTCGTGGCTGGGCCAAAATATCCAGGCATGGAAAGAGTTTGTGTCAAATACGTCACCACCTTTCGGAGTCCCGAGACTGCACGAACCTCCGCAGTAATTCTGCTCTGCCGGATGCATCCGTTGTTCGTTATGGACGAATAAGATGTCCAAATTGTTCGGTTTGAAATTCTCTACAACTTTGTAGTTTACGACTTTTCCATTGGACGTCATTTTGATGGAGGTTCGAAGCGATCTTTGAAAAGTGTTCAGCAGGGACAGATTCCGGGAAATTCTAGATTTCACCATAATGAGCTATTTCCTTCCATATTTGCCTATTTCCTGCACAACAAAGTTGAAACCAACAACTTGTACACTTTTGCAACTATTAATAAGTTAGTCCCTTAAAACATATAGTAATTGGTGTAAAACAAGCATGGAACATCAGAAATTATATATACGTTTGCGACGTATCAGCGGCCAGGGTGGGCCGCGCCGCCCTAGCGTGTGGGCCCCTCGTCAGCCCTCCGACTCTGCCCTTCCGCCTACTAAAAGCCTTCGTCGCGAAAACTCCAGTACCGAGAGCCACTATACGGAAAACCTTCCAGAGACGCCGCCGCCGCTAATCCCATCTCGGGGGATTCAGGAGATCGCCTCCGGCACCCTGCCGGAGAGGGGAATCATCTCCCGGAGGACTCTTCATCACCATGATCGCCTCCGGATTGATGTGTGAGTAGTTCACCCCTAGACTATGGGTCCATAGCAGTAGCTAGATGGTTGTCTTCTCCTCATTGTGCCATCATGTTAGATCTTGTGAGCTGCCTATCATGATCAAGATCATCTATTTGTAATGATACATGTTGTGTTTGTTGGGATCCGATGAATATTGAATACTATGTTATGTTGATTATCAATCTATCATATATGTGTTGTTTATGATCTTGCATTCTCTCCGTTGCTAGTAGAGGCTCTGGCCAAGTTGATACTTGTAACTCCAAGAGGGAGTATTTATGCTCGATAGTGGGTTCATGCCTCCATTTAATCTGGGATAGTGACAGAAAGTTCTAAGGTTGTGGATGTGCTGTTGCCACTAGGGATAAAACATCAATGCTTTGTCTAAGGATATTTGTGTTGATTACATTACGCACCATACTTAATGCAATTGTCTTTTGTTTGCAACTTAATACTGAAGGGGGTGCGGATGCTAACCTGCAGGTGGACTTTTTAGGCATAGACGCATGCTGGATAGCGGTCTATGTACTTTGTCGTAATGCCCAATTGAATTTCACACTACTCATCATGATATGTATGTGCATTGTTATGCCCTCATTATTTGTCAATTGCCCAACTGTAATTTGTTCACCCAACATGCTATTTCTTATTGGAGAGACACCACTAGTGAACTGTGGACCCCGGTCCATTCTTTTACATCGAATACAATCTACTGCAAACATTGTTCTTTACTGTTATTCGCAAACAAACATCATCTTCCACACTATACATTTAATCCTTTGTTTACAGCAAGCCGGTGAGATTGACAACCTCACTGTTACGTTGGGGCAAAGTACTTTGATTGTGTTGTGCAGGTTCCACGTTGGCGCCAGAATCCCTGGTGTTGCGCCGCACTACACTCCGTCACCAACAACCTCCACGTGCTCCTTGACTCCTACTGGTTCGATAACCTTGGTTTCTTACTGAGGGAAAACTTGCTGATGTACGCATCACACCTTCCTCTTGGGGTTCCCAGCGGACGTGTGCTTTACGCGTATCACATATCATCATCCTCATCATCACTAGATAGATAGGGTTCCAAGGAAGGAGATACCTTAGAAGCCTTAGCCATAAGGCAAGTGTAGGGACCGTGCGATGATGAAGACGATGAACTATTTGAAGCTCCATCCAAGATCTAGCTTGTCTTGGCCCATAGTATCTTCGGTTTCCTCTACATTGTTAGTCACAAAAGTACTAGAGGAAAGCAAAGTATCTTCATTATGGCAACAAGACAAGACAAGCATATCAACATGGGATGGAGACATGCACGGACTACCAACACTAGCATGTAAAACATTTATAGTGCTACAAGTGTTCAAGTCCAAAGATGAAACATTGCAATGAGATAGGGATAAAGAATCATCAAGAGAAGGCTCACCATCAACAATGCAATGTTCATCACCACTCACCATACCATTACCTTGTGTCTTACCACACATTGGTGAAGTGCAAGGAGTGTGATCATCCTCAATGGTCTTGGACCCACCATATGTATCTCGAAGCTTTGTCCAAAACTCATGAGCACCCCGGAAAGACGCGATGGAGGAAATCACTACATGGCTCACAACATGGAAAAGCACTTTAGTAGCTTGAGCATCTAGATAAGAGTTTTTCTTCTCCTCAAAAGTTGGATTTTGTGGATCCTTAGGAGGAGAAAAACCCATATCAAGAATTTGCTCCACATGTGGGTGCATGCCCCTAAAATAATCAAGCATGTAGAATTTCCAAGCATCATAATTAGTGCCATCAAATGTAAAGGTGGAAATGTGCACTAATCCTCTAGTCGACGTCATACTCTCTAGGCGGTGAAGCCCAACACGATAAGAGAGCCCTAGCTCTGATACCAATTGAATGTTCTAGGACGTCGCCTAGAGGGGGGGGGGGGTGAATAGGCGGTGTATAAAAACTTCTACTTGAGAGCTAAACTAGGCGGAATAAAGTACACATGTGTTTACTAGTTTAGCTCAAAGCCTACCAACTAGGGGTTTGCCTAAGAGTGCCAACAACCTATGCTAGCATGATGAGCAACAATGTGATAACAAGCTAGGTATAGCACATCAAGCAAGATAGATATAACAAGGTAAAGCACATAGGTAAAGGAGCTCGGGTTAAGAAGTAACTGGTGCACGAGGAGACGACGATGTATCCCGAAGTTCACACCCAAAGGTGCTACGTCTCCGTCTGGAGCGGTGTGGAGGCACAAGGCACTCCAATGAGCCACTAGGGCCACCGTATTCTCCTCGAGCCTTTCCACCAAGGGGAAAGCCTTGATCCACTAAGGGACCCTTGAGGGTGGTCACCGAACCCGTACAAGCTTGGGCAAACTCCCAAGTATCACGCTTGAGGCAACTCCACAACACGGAGGCTCTCAAGTACACGGCCACGAGAGGCTACAACACGCCACACCGGCAACAAAGCCACCAAGACACTAACATGCCACAACCGGCTCCAAAACCACAAAGGCTAACACACTCCACAAAGGCCACAACGCCACAAAGGCCACCACGCCACAAAGACGATAAGGCCACTAAGACTACAAGGCCACAAAGGATACAACACCACAAAGGCAACAACGCCACAAAGGCCACCACGCCACAAAGACGATAAGGCCACAAAAGGCTACGAGAACACTACTAAGATGTAACACACCCTCTACGAGATCGAAACCCCGGAGAGAACCCAAACCGATGCACCTAATGCAATGGCTAAGAACACCACTAAGATGCCCAAGTTCTTTTCTCTCAAATTCCAACAAAGCTACAAAAGCTATTGGGGGAATAAGGGAGGAAGAACAAATATGAGGAGAAACACCAAGCAACTCCAAGATCTAGATCTAGCAAGATCCCCTCACTTGGAGAGGGATTTAAATGGTGAAGCTTTAGATCTAGATCTCCTCTCTCCTTTCCCCCAAAAATATGCAAGAAATAGTGGGGGGATCAAGAGGAGGAAGAAACAACTCAAGGTCAACAATGGAGGAGAGAGAATGGAGGGGAAGAAGTGTTTGGGTCGGAGGTGGAAGAGGGGTATAAATAGGGGCTCCAAAATATAGCTGTTGGGGGATGGAAAAACGGTCAGATTCGCGCAAACCGGTACTACCGCTTGTCAAAGCGGTACTACCGCTTTTCCCCAAAAAGCCAGAACTGGAAAACGGGCCAAAACCGGTAGTACCGCTGCACAGAGCGGTACTACCGCTTGTGCTGAAAACAGTGCAAATCTGAATATGCAGGAGAGAGAGAGAGGGGAAATGCAGCGCAGCAGAGCAGCAGGCAGAGCAGCATGCGGTAGAGCGGCGCGGCAGCAGCAGCTAGCAGCGTGGCGGGGCCAGGGGACAACGTGGGGCCGGCACAGCGTGGCAGGAGCAAGCCAGCAGCAGGCGTGCAGGCCAAGCGCGGGCGAGCGCACGTCCACGCACGGGTCAACGCCCTGGCGCGGCAATCGAGCGCAGCTCGCGTCGTTGGCGAGCGGGAGCATGGTGGTGGGCCAAGGCGTGAGCAGCGGGGACGAGCTGGCTTGGTGGGCTGGCAGCGGTGCGGCCCACGCGGGGGCGGAAGGCAGTGGAGGCTGGTGGTTTGGAGAAGAAGGTGGGCCGGTAGTACCGGGCCCAGTACCGGCCTAGTACCGTAATTGGGTTACGGTACTACCGGGCCGGTACCGCTTCAGATCCAGTAAGGAAAACCGCGCGTGCGGTATTTAGGCTAGTACCGCCCGCGGTAGTACCGCTCGGCCCATATGTGCTGTTTTTCTTTTCCAAATAATATGCAACACGAAAGACGCAATAACTTGAGCTAGGAAAATCGGAATGACATGAAACTAATTTTGCCGGAAAGAGGACGATGAGAGCTACCACTACACAAGGTGAAAATATGGAAAAGAGTGAGTGATGATTTTCTCATGGTCATAGAGGTGTATCCTCTCAATACGGTATATCGGGAAAATCATCACCCTCGCACATGCAACATGCGATGCAACCGGAATCCGTTTCCGATGAGCTAGAGCTTGTCATGAGAATGAACACAAGCTCTAACCCATCTCATGGATAAGAACCAAGAAACACGATGTAATGCATGCAAGGTTTGAGCTCTCTCCGATGATGCGATCCACTAACCTATCAAGCATAAACCTTATCCTTGCGCGTTCCTCTTGAGTCGGCAAGCTCCGTCTTGACCCTATTCATCATTATACATGCCACCGTCTTCCTCCAACATACACGCCACCGCCTTCTTCGATCTTGTACGCACGCCACCGTCTTCTTCGATCTTGTACGCACGCCACCGTCTTCATCCATCTTCATCTGCAACACCGTCTTCGTCTCTCTTCGACACCATCTTCATCGGTCTTCTTCATCGTACTCGATCTTCTCCATCTTACAATCTTGAGACCAACACATGGCTATGGACCTAAGATAGATTCTTAATGCAACCGTTAGTCCATAGGGATTGTCATCAATTACCAAAACCACACATGGGGCCATGACATGTTCTTTCAGCGGTGGTGTGCAGTGATGCTGCAATTAGAGCTGCTACCAAAAGTGGGCGGCGGTGATGCAAGCGGTGTTGCGAGAGGCGGCCGACGCGGTGATACGTCCAATTCGCATCACTATTTTATATCATAATTTGCTGTTATTCATTGATATATTTCATATTTGGAGATGATACTTATGTTATTTCATCTATTTTGCATGATTCTTGATTATTGGAGGATCGCGCACCGGAGTCAGGATTCTGCTGGAAAAAGCGCCGTCAGAATGCAATATTTCGGAAGATCAACAATTGACGAAAGTTATATGAAAAATCCTATTTTTCCAGAAGATGACGAGAGCCAGAAGGAGGAGCCGAGGAGGGCCACCATGGGCCCCCCTCACAGGCCGGCGCGGGCCCTGCCCTGGCCGCGCCGCCATGTGGGGAGGGGGCCCACAGCCCCCTCTGGCCTCCTCTCCTTCGCGTATTTCTTCGTCCCGAAAACCTAAGCTAGGGGGGATAAGTCGCGAAGAGTCACAGCCGCCTCTGCGGGGCGGAGATCACCAGAGAGAAAGGAGCTCTCCGGCAGGCTGAGATCTGCCGGGGAAATTCCCTCCCGGAGGGGGAAATCGACGCCATCGTCATCGCCATCGAGCTGGACATCATCTCCATCACCATCATCATCATCTCCATCATCATCACCGCCGTCTCCACCGCTGCACATCGCCACCGCTGTAACAATTTGGGTTTGATCTTGATGGTTTGATAGGGGAAACTCTCCCGGTGTTGATTTCTACTTGTTATTGATGCTATTGAGTGAAACCGTTGAACCAAGGTTTATGTTCAGATTGTTATTCATCATCATATCACCTCTGATCATGTTCCATATGATGTCTCGTGAGTAGTTCGTTTAGTTCTTGAGGACATGGGTGAAGTCTAAATGTTAGTAGTGAAGTATGGTTGAGTAATATTCAATGTTATGATATTTAAGTTGTGGTGTTATTCTTCTAGTGGTGTCGTGTGAACGTCGACTACACGACACTTCACCTTTATGGGCCTAGGGGAATGCATCTTGTACTCGTTTGCCAATTGCGGGGTTGCCGGAGTGACAGAAACCTAAACCCCCGTTGGTATATCGATGCAGGAGGGATAGCAGGATCTCAGAGTTTAAGGCTGTGGTTAGATTTATCTTAATTACTTTCTTGTAGTTGCGGATGCTTGCAAGGGGTATAATCACAAGTATGTATTAGTCCTAGGAAGGGCGGTACATTAGCATAGGTTCACCCACACAACACTTATCAAAACAATGAAGATTAATTAGCCTTATGTAGCGAAAGCACTAGACTAAAATCCCGTGTGTCCTCAAGAACGTTTGGTCATTATAAGTAAACAAACCGGCTTGTCCTTTGTGCTAAAAAGGATTGGGCCACTCGCTGCAATTGTTACTCTCGCACTTTACTTACTCGTACTTTATTCATCCGCTACATCAAAACCCCCTGAATACTTGTCTGTGAGCATTTACAGTGAATCCTTCATCGAAACTGCTTGTCAACACCTTCTGCTCCTCGTTGGGATCGACATTCTTACTTATCGAAGATACTACGATACACCCCTTATACTTGTGGGTCATCAAGACTATTTTCTGGCGCCGTTGTCGGGGAGTGAAGCGCTATTGGTAAGTGGAATTGGTAAGGGAAATCTCTACTGTTTGTGCTGATTTTATTTCTGCCTGCTGCCATAATTCATTATGGAGAGATCTTCTCTTGAATTTTTATTTGGAAAATCTACTACTACTGCAAAGGTAGTGGATGAGGCGCCAGGTGAGGGAGAAATACCATACAAAATACCTATGAAAATTATTGAACGTGTAGTGGATAACCGTTATACATGGGATGGAACTGTCCACCCTGGAGATCATTTACTGTTCTTGCATGAATTATACGGTTTATTGAAGTGTGCAGGTATTGCTATGGATGAAGTGAGGAAGAAACTATTCTCTATATCGCTGTCTGGTAAAGCGGTGCATTGGTATAAATTACTGGATAATGGGATTCTCTTGAATGGAATGATATTGTGCCCCGGTTTTATTCTAAGTTCTATCCTCCAAGTGAAATTCACAAGGATAGGAACCGCATATATAATTTTTGGCCTCATGATGGAGAGAGTATTGCCCAAGCGTGGGGGAGATTGAAGTCTTTAATGCTCAAATGCCCCATTCATGAGCTTCCTGGTAATGTTATTATTGATAATTTCTATGCAAGACTTTCTTTTCAAGACAAGACCTTGCTGGATACTTCTTGTTCTGGATCATTCACGCGCACCAAAGAAGAGTTTAAAAGGGACCTTCTTAATCGGATCCAGGAAAATACTGAAGGATGGGAGAATGACAGAGATAGAGAATCAGGTATAAATTATGATTACAAATGTATTGAAGCTTTTATGGATACTGATAAATTTCGTAATATGAGTGCTACTTATGGTCTTGATTCTCAAGTTGTTGCAAATCTTTATAAAGCTTTTGCCTCTCATTATGAATTGCCTAAGAAAAACTTTGATAAGTATCATGAACCGTATAAAGATAAAATTGATTCATCTATTAATAAATGTGTTGTAGTTGAAACTGTTGATCATGTTAGTCCTGAAGCTTATATTGAAAAAACTCCTTTCCCTGCTAAAATGAAGGAGTACTCTGTTATAAATAGTGCGGTTCATAAAAGTGAAAAGAAACCTATAGAACCTGAAGAACAAATAAAAGTTGAACCTGCTGTTGCAATAGTTAAAGATCTTGTGACTGAAAATGTGGAGGATGGTCATATTATTTTCTGTGAAGATGCTTCTAATATTGTTTCACATCCTAATAAGTCTAAGGAAGCTAGTGTTCCTATGCTATCTGATAGAATTGGAGATCATTGTTATTATGGTTTATGTGATATTGGTGCAAGTATTAGTGCTATTCCTTATGAGCTTTACACGGAGATTATGCACGAAATTGGTTCTTGTGAACTTGAAGATATCGATGTGGTTATTCGGCTGGCTAATAGAGAAACTATCTCTCCAATTGGTATTGTTCGAGATGTGGAAGTTCTATGTGGTAAGATTAAATATCCTGCTGACTTTTTGGTACTTGGTTCTGCTGCTAGTAAATATTGTCCTATCATTTTTGGTAGACCCTTTCTAAATACTTGTGGAGCTGTTATAGATTGCAAGAAAGAGAAAATTTTGACTAAATTTGCTGGTGAATCTTATGAGTTTAACTTCTCTAAATTTGCCAAAACTTCTTATAAAGCCGATTTGCCTAATAATGATTTTAGAGTTGAACAGTGTGCATCTATTGCTCTTGCTCCTAATAATCCTTTGCAGCAGCATTTGGAGAATAGTGAGAGTGAAGTTTTTAGGGAAGAAAGAAATGAGCTTGATGAAATTTTCCTTCGTCAACCTATTCTTAAGCATGATTTACCGGTAGAAGATCTGGGTACAACACCGCCACCTAAGGAAGATCCTGTCTTTGATTTAAAACCATTGCCTGATAATCTTAAATATGCTCATATTGATGATAAGAAAATATATCCTGTTATTATTAGTTCTAAGCTTTCAGAGTTTGAAGAAGAAAGGTTATTGGAAATATTGAAGAAACACCGAGGTGCTATTGGCTACACTCTTGATGACTTGAAGGGGATTTCTCCCTCTATTTGCCAACATGCCATTAATATGGAAGATGATGCGAAGCCTGTTGTTGAACCTCAGCGTCGTCTAATTCCTAAGATGAAGGATGTGGTAAGAAATGAGGTATTAAGACTTCTTGAAGCTGGTATTATATTTCCTATTGCTGATAGTAGATGGGTTAGTCCTGTGCATTGTGTTCCCAAGAAAGGAGGAATGACTGTTGTGCCTAATGATAATGATGAGCTCATACCTCAAAGAGTCGTTGTAGGGTATAGAATGTGCATTGATTATCGGAAAGTTAATAAAGTTACTAAGAAAGATCATTACCCTTTACCTTTTATTGATCAAATGTTAGAAAGGTTATCCAAAAATACTCATTTTTGCTTTCTTGATGGTTATTCTGGGTTTTCACAAATTGCTGTTAAAACTAAGGATCAAGAGAAAACCACTTTCACTTGTCCCTATGGAACTTATGCTTATAGACGCATGCCTTTTGGTTTATGTAATGCTCCTGCTACTTTTCAAAGATGCATGTCTGCTATTTTTCATGGCTTTTGCGAGAGTATTGTAGAGGTATTCATGGATGATTTTTCCGTCTATGGGAACTCTTTTGATAATTGCTTGCGGAACCTTGATAAAGTTTTGCAGAGATGTGAAGAAACTAACCTTGTTCTAAATTGGGAGAAATGCCACTTTATGGTTAATGAAGGAATTGTATTGGGACATAAAATTTCCGAGAGAGGTATTGAAGTTGATAGAGCTAAAGTTGAAGCAATTGAGAAGATGCCCTATCCTAGGGATGTTAAAGGTATTCGTAGTGTTCTTGGTCATGTTGGGTTTTATAGGAGGTTTATTAAAGACTTTTCCAAGATTTCAAAGCCTCTTACTAATCTTCTTCAAAAAGATGTACCTTTTGTTTTTGATGATGATTGTAAGGAAGCTTTTGAAACTCTAAAGAAAGCCTTAACAACTGCTCCTATAGTTGAACCTGCTGATTGGAACTTACCATTTGAAATTATGTGTGATGCTAGTGATTTTGCTGTAGGCGCTGTTCTTGGACAGCGAGTAAATAAAAAATTGAATGTTATTCATTATGCTAGTAAAACCCTTGATGCTGCTCAAAGAAATTATGCTACTACTGAAAAAGAATTGTTAGCTGTAATCTTTGCTTGTGATAAGTTTAGATCTTATATTGTTGATTCAAAAGTTACTATACATACTGATCATGCTGCAATCAGATACATTATGCAAAAGAAAGATGCTAAGCCAAGGCTTATTAGATGGGTACTTCTGTTGCAAGAATTTGATTTACATATTGTAGATAGGAAAGGTGTTGATAATCCAGTTGCTGATAATTTGTCTAGATTGGAAAATATTGCTTACGATCCTGTTCCTGTTAATGATAGTCTTCCAAATGAACAATTGGCTGTAATAAAGGTGAGCTCGCGAGACAGTCCTTGGTATGCTGATTATGCTAACTTTATTGTTTCCAAGTACTTGCCTCCAACCTTTTCAGCTCAGCAAAGGAGGAAATTCTTTTATGACGTGAGGCATTATTTCTGGGATGACCCACACTTATATAAAGAAGGAGTGGATGGTATTCTGCGAAGATGTGTTCCCGAATATGAACAGCAAGAGATATTGAGTAAATGTCATGGTAGTGCTTATGGAGGACATCACGCCGGAGATAGAACCGCGCAAAAGGTTCTACAATCAGGTTTTTATTGGCCAACTCTCTTCAAAGATGCAAGGAAGTTTATTTTATCTTGTGATGAATGTCAAAGGGTTGGTAATATCTCGAGATGCAATGAAATGCCTATGAATTATACTCTTGTTATTGAACCGTTTGATTGTTGGGGATTTGACTTCATGAGACCTTTTCCCTCTTCAGAAGGTAACACTCATATACTTGTTGCTGTTGATTATGTTACTAAATGGGTGGAAGCCATACCTACAAAAAGTGCTGATGGTGAGACCTCTTTAAGAATGCTCTTAGATATTATTTTTCCTAGATTTGGAGTTCCTAGATATATTATGACTGATGGAGGTTCTCATTTTATTCATGGTGGTTTTAGAAAAACTCTTGCTAAATATGGTATTAATCATAGAATTGCTTCCGCTTATCATCCTCAAACTAGTGGGCAAGTAGAACTATCAAATAGAGAAATTAAATCTATCTTGCAAAAGACTGTTAATAAAACTAGAAAGAATTGGGCTAGTAAATTGAAGGAAGCACTATGGGCTTATAGAACTGCTTATAAAAATCCCATGGGAATGTCACCTTATAAAATGGTTTATGGAAAAGCTTGTCATTTACCTTTAGAACTAGAGCACAAAGCTTATTGGGCTGTTAGAGAACTAAATAAAGATCCTAAACTAGCCGGTAAGAATAGGTTGCTGCAATTGAGTTCTCTAGATGAATGGAGAAGTGAAGCTTATGAAAATGCTAAACTCTTTAAGGAGAAAGTTAAGAAATGGCACGATAGAAGAATTATCAAAAGAGAATTTAATATTGGGGATAAAGTCCTATTGTATCGGTCTCGTCTCAGATTATTTGCAGGGAAATTACTCTCGAAATGGGAAGGACCATATGTTGTTGAGGAGGTGTATCGTTCAGGAGCAATTAAAATTAGCTCTCTCCAAGGCAATGCCACACAAGTGGTGAATGGACAAAGACTCAAGCATTATATCTCAGGTGATTCTTACAATGTAGATGTTGATGTTATTCGAGTGGAAACACCGGAGGCTTTCATTAAAGGTCAAATTGACAGTCCGCCAGAACTCGACTTTGAATAGGTAACAGTACTGGTAATAAAAAGTTTGCAATTTACTTTCCGAACAATGTTTTTGGTATTTTTGGAAAATATGAAAAATTACGAGATCGAAACGGAGTGGAGGAGACGCACGAGGGCATGCCCCCATAGGCCGGCGCGGCCAGGCCTTGGCCCGCGCCGCCCTACGAGCTGGCCGCCTCGTCGCCTCTCTCCGACTCTGGTTCGACCTGGTACTTTCCTTATGACATACAAATTCTTGCTATATAATCCCCCGGACTCCTGGAGGTCCGTATATCATTTTCTCGACGTGTTTTGTTTCGAGCTGTTTCTGCCAGGATCTGTTTTCAATCTAGAAGCACCATGGTCTCCAAGAACAAGGGCAAGGGGCTTTCGGATGAGGCTATTCAAGATCCCGAGTGGGAAGAGGTGGACGAGAGCGTCAAGGAAGAAGATGAAGAAGAAGTGGAGGAAGACTCGCGCGCACACCCGCGTGCTACCATCGCAAGCATCGAGGTGGTGGATAATCCTCTTAGTGCAAACAGGAGCGCAAGAATTCGCACCGGAGGAAGGGTCCCACGTCATTACCTAGCTCCAAAGACATCTTCTTCAGGCACTCACCACCCCTTCCGCAATCTAATTTACAATAGTCAAATTGAAAAGACTCCCAAGGCAGCATTGCCTAGCAATTGGGATATAGATCGTTCTAACACTGCAGGAAGGATGAAGCCTGAAGCTGAAGGGTGGAGAAATAACTCCAAGAACCGGGACTCGCCGTCGGATATACTTCTTAATCGCGTCGAGCACAATTCGGAGATGATCCGCAACCTCATGTACAAGATTGATGAGCTTCAGGAGCTTGTTGAGAAGCTTGTCGAGAATTCATCACCACCATCGCCAAAGGAGTAGTTCATCATCAGTATTGGCATCCCCTTGGTTTGTTCCAAGCTTGGGGGAGTGCCGCGGTATCACATCATCACTACCTTTTACTTTTTACTATCAAGTAGTGTCATATCATGAGTAGGGAAGTTATCATATAAGATGGGTTGCAGTGTGGAAGTATCTCTCCTTTAGTTGGTTGTCTATGTATCCCTTGGTGTGAGTTATCGTTATGAAATATTAATGAGAAGTCTTATCATTTACATATTGCACATCTTATTTTAGTTTGCAATCCTTATTATATGATTGATCTTGTTATTAGTATTGGTATCACTTTGGGAGCATTGAATAAATCTATTTGGTTTTGGCAAACTTAGCATTGGTCAATAGCAATAACACTTTGAGGTTTAAGTAGAAAAGAGAAATACATGTAGTTGTTTCATTGTCTTCTTTTCTTGTTAGCTCATAGCTTATTATTCTGAAGTTAAAATTGTTTGTGCTTACAAGGAAGATGCATGATTGTTTCTATCACATGTATATTTGTTTGTTTCCCTTGACTCTTATGCTTGCTAATTAACCTTGCTAGCCAAAAACCTGTACTGAGAGGGAATGCTTCTCGTGCATCCAAACCTCAACCCAAACCTATGCCATTTGTGTCCACCATAACTACCTACTACATGGTATTTCTTGCCATTCCAAGTAAATACTTCGTGTGCAACCTTTAAATAATTCAAAATTTACTATCTCTTATTTGTGTCAATGTTTTATAGCTCATGAGGAAGTATGTGGTGTTTTATCTTTCAATCTTGTTGGGCAACTTTCACCAATGGACTAGTGGCTTCATCCGCTTATCCAATAATTTTGCAAAAAGAGCTGGCAATGGGATTCCCAGTCCCAAATTAATTAACCTAAATAGACACTCCTCCATGGTATGTGATTGTTGGACGGCACCCGAAGGATTCGGTTAGCCATGGCTTGAGAAAGCAAAGGTGGGGAGGAGTGTCATCATAATAAAACTAAAATAAAAAGGCACTCCTTCATGGTATGAGATTGTTGGCAGGCACCCGAGGATTCGGTTAGCCATGGTTTGTGAAAGAAAGGTTGGAAGGAGTGCCACACAAAAACAAAAACAAAAATGGGAGCCGCTCTTTGAAGGTTTGTCTGGCAAATGGGGTTAGAGTACCCGCTACCATTCATTGACAACAACAAACACCTCTCAAAATTTTACTTTTATTCTCTTTATATGATTTCAAAACTGAAAAAGCTCTAGCACATGATTTAATCCCTGCTTCCCTCTGCGAAGGGTCTGTCTTTTACTTTATGTTGAGTCAGTAAACCTATTTCCCTCCATCTTAAGCAAGCATTTGTGTTGTTGTGATCAAACCATTATATTGTGATTTACTTCATCATGTCCTTTACTCTTCCTTGTTTAGTACAAGTTTTATCCGAATGAATATAGCTTTGAAAGTTATCAATGATCATGAGGAGATTATTATGATTGAGTATGCAAGTTGTGCCATATAGACTTTAACATAAGAACGCTGCTCGATAGATAAGTATAACCTGTTAACTGTTCTTTGACCAAGGATGAAGTTTGCCATCACCAGCTATGATTTCTTATGCACCTTTATTTGTGATTACCTTATACTTGTTTCAAGTTGAATTATATGAGGAAGTTGTTTACTAGAATGTCTTGTGTGAATGAATATGATGCTTCTTGTCCGTATTTTATTTATCGACTCTTCACTCCATAAACATGTGGTCTTGTTTACCGAGTTCAGTTTCGCTTGGGGACAAGCGAAGTCTAAGCTTGGGGGGAGTTGATACGTCCAATTCGCATCACTATTTTATATCATAATTTGCTGTTATTCATTGATATATTTCATATTTGGAGATGATCTTATGTTATTTCATCTATTTTGCATGATTCATGATTATTGGAGGATCGCGCACCGGAGTCAGGATTCTGCTGGAAAAAGCGCCGTCAGAATGCAATATTTCGGAAGATCAACAATTGACGAAAGTTATATGAAAAATCCTATTTTTCCAGAAGATGACGAGAGCCAGAAGGAGGAGCCGAGGAGGGCCACCATGGGCCCCCCTCACAGGCCGGCGCGGGCCCTGCCCTGGCAGCGCCGCCATGTGGGGAGGGGGCCCACAGCCCCCTCTGGCCTCCTCTCCTTCGCATATTTCTTCGTCCCGAAAACCTAAGCTAGGGGGGATAAGTCGCGAAGAGTCACAGCCGCCTCTGCGGGGCGGAGAACACCAGAGAGAAAGGAGCTCTCCGACAGGCTGAGATCTGCCGGGGAAATTCCCTCCCGGAGGGGGAAATCGACGCCATCGTCACCGCCATCGAGCTGGACAGCATCTCCATCACCATCATCATCATCTCCATCATCATCACCGCCGTCTCCACCGCTGCACATCGCCACCGCTGTAACAATTTGGGTTTGATCTTGATTGTTTGATAGGTGAAACTCTCCCGGTGTTGATTTCTACTTGTTATTGATGCTATTGAGTGAAATCGTTGAACCAAGGTTTATGTTCAGATTGTTATTCATCATCATATCACCTCTGATCATGTTCCATATGATGTCTCGTGAGTAGTTCGTTTAGTTCTTGAGGACATGGGTGAAGTCTAAATGTTAGTAGTGAAGTATGGTTGAGTAATATTCAATGTTATGATATTTAAGTTGTGGTGTTATTCTTCTAGTGGTGTCGTGTGAACGTCGACTACACGACACTTCACCTTTATGGACCTAGGGGAATGCATCTTGTACTCGTTTGCCAATTGCGGGGTTGCCGGAGTGACAGAAACCTAAACCCCCGTTGGTATATCGATGCAGGAGGGATAGCAGGATCTCAGAGTTTAAGGCTGTGGTTAGATTTATCTTAATTACTTTCTTGTAGTTGCAGATGCTTGCAAGGGGTATAATCACAAGTATGTATTAGTCCTAGGAAGGGCGGTACATTAGCATAGGTTCACCCACACAACACTTATCAAAACAATGAAGATTAATTAGCCGTATGTAGCGAAAGCACTAGACTAAAATCCCGTGTGTCCTCAAGAACGTTTGGTCATTATAAGTAAACAAACCGGCTTGTCCTTTGTGCTAAAAAGGATTGGGCCACTCGCTGCAATTGTTACTCTCGCACTTTACTTACTCGTACTTTATTCATCCGCTACATCAAAACCCCCTGAATACTTGTCTGTGAGCATTTACAGTGAATCCTTCATCGAAACTGCTTGTCAACACCTTCTGCTCCTCGTTGGGATCGACATTCTTACTTATCGAAGATACTACGATACACCCCCTATACTTGTGGGTCATCACGCGGCTCCCATGAGCGACGCGAACCTGCTCCCACAGGGCGGCCGTCAATGCTCCCTACGGCTGCCGGAGATGCTCCCATGGGCGGCCGTCGATGTTCCCTAGGGCGAGCGAAGATGCTCCCATGGTGCTCCCATGGCGGCCATCGATGCTCCCTAGGGCGGGCGGAGATGCTCCCATGGGCGGCCGTCGATGCTCCCCTAGGGCGAGCGAAGATGCTCCCATGGGCGGCGGGTGCTGCTCCCACGGACGGTCGGCGCTGCTCCCACAAGCGGCGGGAGCTGGTCCCACAGCCGGCTAGCGATGCTCCCACAGATGGTCGGCACTGCCGCGGCGGGCGCTGCTCCCACGGCCTGGCGGGGATGCTCCCACGACCGGCTGTCGATGCTCCTATCGTCCGTCGGTGGTGCTCCCATCCCCCCCCCCCCCCCCCCCCACCCTCGACGCAGCGGCCGTGGGTCACGGGAGTAGCGACGACATCATGGGGTGGGTGAAAGAGTGGCTGTGCGGCAGCACCATGTGCGGGAGGACTCTCTCGTTGCCTTTTTGGGGCTTTTTTTAGAGAGGAAGGACGGGGGACGGGACACGTGTGGAACGCACGAGTTGGAGGTTCGGGGTTTTGGATCCTCCGAAGGATTATCAGCACGACCTTTTTAAAAAAGGGTGTCCGAGTACCGCTACCGAGTTGCTTCTTCAAATTCCATTGTTGTTTATTTATTTATGCTTGAGCCTGGCTAGACCAAAGGGCGAAGACACCATTTCTGCCCTGGATCCTGTCCGCGTCTTCTTCTGCCCCGAACCCGACAGGAACACGCGCTAATCTGAAATTTCGGACCAAGCAATCGGTGAGCTTCGTGGCGCCAGCCAACCCCGCCATGGCCGGCTCCGCCACCGTGCTGGCCGCCATCCTGCTCGTCGACCTCGTCGCCTTCGGCCTCGCCATCGGCGCCGAGCAGAGCCGCCCCACGGTACGCCCCGCCCGATCTGCGCGCGCGATCCACCCCCTTCCCTCTCCATCTCTCTAATAAGCTCTCCGCCCGACACGGATGTGCTGATGCTGCTGCTGCTCTGCGCCGCCGCAGGCGAGCCTGGAGACGGACGCGAGGAACGAGTGGACCTACTGCCGCTACCACCCGGACGCGTCCACGGGGATGGGCGGCGCCGCGCTCGCCCTGCTGCTCGTGGGCCAGGTGGTGGCCGCCGTCGCCAGCCGCTGCTTCTGCTGCGGCGCCGCGCTCCGCCCCGGCGGCGCGCGCGGCTGCGCGCTCATGCTCTTCCTCTCCTCCTGGTTGGTGCTCTCGATCCATCCCCAGTTCCTCTCTCCTCCCCTGCGTGCTCGCCGCGCCGCCTTGACTTCCACGTGACGCTGACGTGCGGGCCCCGCTAGTCGGAATCTTCACCTTTCTCGTTGTTCTTCACTACCATGTTTAAGCTTACCAGAAACGAAAAAGTCAGAGAGTCGGGCGTAGGAAAGCGTGTCGGAACAACAACTGCACCCACCCCCTCCATGTTCTTGGCCAACCAAACCCCCATTGATTAGACAGGGATGCACCAAATCCTCACGGGGCTTTTGTCATGATTTATGCTTAAATTGAGGCTTTATAATCTTGTCCAGTCAGGAGTTTTCAAGGAAAATAAAAGGCCCTTGTGGGAATTGGGACGTTGTAGACGCGGTTAGGAGTACTTGCGTCCAACTATTCAAGGAGTACATGTGCACATTTTTGTGCCTTTCACATGTAAATCATGGTGGAATTTCGTGGAAGTTGCTAGTCAGTACTCAGCAGGTGGTTGTTTCTGGGAGGACCGTTTAGTTACACCTAGACCTTGTTTTATGCACTTCATTTAGACCACTTGACCGGCAAACCTTTTAACGGTTCCTAGGTGGTCCATGTTTTTGTCAAATCAAAATTTGATCAGCTTTTTTGGGGGGTTTTTGGTCACCTTGTAGAGTTCAGATGTGAATTTAGGGTCTGTTTGTATAGCAGAAATAGGAAAAGGAATGCAAGTGCAAAATAAAGGTGTGCCAAAGACGCAAAAATTACAGCAATAACCGCTTGCATAGAACAGAGGAATAGTGTCTTAGGTCTCAACCCAAAGCATATGGGTGTGAAAAAGAGGTTGGAGTGGGTGCCTTAGGCCACAGGAAATCAAAACGTAGGAATTTGTAGCACCATTCCTTTGATCCAAAGGACACTTGTACGAAAAAGAATCCAAAGGATTGGTTTCCGATTGTGATAACCAAATTGAGATTTTGTTTAAACGTTTATTGTTTTGATAGGATATTCAGGGAGTTTTGTATTTGTGACATTTATATAAATGATTGATTTGGCATATGCATTATCTATGGACTTGCACATGGGCGCATAATTACAGTACAGCTGTTAGTGTAGTGTAACCTTCAGAAGATCAGAGGGATCTGAGTCTGGTTATAATGAAATGTAGGCAGCACTTGTTTAGTAATATGTTTAATTGGTTGTTGGAAATGGTCTTACGTTGTACACGTACCTTTGGTCATCAGACAGTGGTTATCTTGAATTGGTCATAATCAACAGGAGTCCAGATTACTCGCAAAAAAAAGAGGAGTCCAGATGCACATTTAGTCATTAGCGAGCATACCAGTCAACAAGTTTTGGCTACTAAGTGTACTCGTGCTGAAAAAGCATGTGTGGTGACGGGACACTTAGTTTTGTTATAGTTGCTCTACTAGGCCAAAGGGGCCTGGCAGCTGTATAAAACCTTCTTTGTTTCTTGTGTCTCGTGATCTGTTTTCTTTGGTCATTGTGAAGCCTTGACCATTGTTGTATTTGCCACTTTATGATCTTCGTGTTCTAATACAAAAATTCGCTGAACGCCTGCATATTTGAGAAAAAAAATCGCTGACATGATGTCACATGATGACTCAAGGACACACTCGGTCAATTACTCAAGGAGCATCTGTTGGTTAAGAATACTTCAGGTTCCCATTCTTATGTTTTGGACTACTCACTTGGCTCTTGGGATTACTTTTAGATATGAAAAGGCATTGCTCTGGCAGCTCTGGTTCCGTTTGATTGCCTGCATGAAACCAATACTACACATGAAGCTGGTGGGGAGCTGCAGATTTCTGACCCAGCCAAAAATAACCAGACTATTTTTCGGAAAGCTAAGAGAATTTGTTGAATTGAGATTACATGCTGATAACGGCAAGTTATCAACCACAACTTCCACATTCGTGCAAACAGCATTCAGCCCTCCACTGCTTCGTCCTCTCCACAATAATCCTTGGGATTGTTGCTTTAAGAACCTACATGCATCGGTCCTAATAGTTCACATTGAGTGCATGCAAATCAGAAGACATCTTTGCTGTGCCCTGGAGATCCTTCGTCATAGCAATTGGAATTTACCTAGAGGATTCCCTGAAATAGAACATCATTCCTTAGTTTCCACATGCACCAGCATGCTGCAGCACAAATCATGTCAAGAATTTTGTGATTTTGGTCACTGATCCACCAGGATGCCACCTGCACAAGCTCAAAACTACACCTCTCAAGGTTCTAGGGACTTCTGTTGTCGCTAGATCGATGTTTGCATAATTACAACTGCTTTAACTTAACCTATCTTCGAAAACATAGAGTTTAGTTTATATATGTTTCAATGGATATTTGCTCACCCTTCAACACTCAATCTGGAAAACCATACAATTCATGCATGTAGCAGAATGGATACTGATTTTTTTCGATTATTGTGAACAGGTTGACATTTATCATTGCAGAGGCGTGCTTGCTGGCTGGGCTGGTGCAGTCCGCCTACCACACTGGTTACCGCACAGTGATATTTGAAAACCCACCGGACTGTGAGACGGTGCGGCGGGGCACATTCGGAGCCGGTGCGGCTTTTGCCCTGATCACTGGTGTGCTCACCGGGTCATACTACTACTGTTTCTCCAAGTCGCGGGGGTCCTACCAACGACCGGAGGCTGCCATTGGCATGAGCCGGTTTCAGTGAATCTGCTGTAATACATTGGCAAACCATGTACTGCACTACTGCTGCAACATTTTTGATAACCATGCTATTACATTTTATTTATATATGTTAGTTTGATCTCCACGTACGACCCAACGGTCGTACGACCCTATCTCGCGCCCTGATCGGGGGCGCCCAACCACGTCTGATTGGTGGGCCCCTGTCGCCAGCGCCACATATAAAAGAGGTGGGGGCCGGGGCACGGGCGCCAAGGTTCGTCCGCTGCCGTCCTCCCCACCAATATACAAACCCTAAGCCACCCGATCTGGTGAGGCGCTGTAGCGGCGGGAAGCTCCACCGACATCACCGCCGCCCCTCCGTCGCCGCCATGGCGAGCTCCTCGTCGACGAAGCCCGACGGTATGAACCCCACTGTTGTCCTCTCTAGTGCTAGTCCCGGTTAGATGCGATTACTCGCTAGATGCAACAGCTAGAGATCCTACTAGAATTCTAACAATGGTATCAGAGCATGTCTAGTTTGTTGATCTAGTTGAGGTAGAAACCATACGGGATAGAATCGAAAACAGAGAGATTTAGTTTGTAGATCTTAACCCTAGATCGGATCATCCCGAGATGAACCAGTTAGAGATAAGGAATAAGGGGAAAGAATAGAGAGGGAGGCGGCACACCTGCCGGCCTCCACTTACCGGCGAAGCTCCGGGAAGAAGGGCCCCCGACCCACCAGTATAGCACCGAGGCTAATCCGCTCGACGGCGGCGTGCCCACCCGCAAGGGGAACGCGCGCACCGGCGAGAGGGTCAGCCACGGCGCCGCCATCTCCCTCCGCGCGATGGCCCGGGCCGGTGGCCATCGTTTTTCTTGGCGCCGCCGGATGTCGGGCGTTAGAGAGGAGCAGAGGGAGGAGAGTGAGGAAAGTGAGGGTTAGGGTTTGAGGGGCGGCTCCCGGCCCGGTTTTGTGCGGCCGATTGCAGCGCGCGGCCGTCCGATCGGATCCGACGGTCAGGAGTCGGCCGGTGCCTCTCCACGGGCCAAAGGGAGAGGAAGGGAGGCCGGGCCGGTTGCTGGGCTCAGCCCATCTAGCGACGCGGGCCCAAGCCGGCCTCCACGCTGTTTTTCCTTTAACAGAGAGATAGAGACAGGGCCCATCTGGGCTGTTTTGGCCTGTTTTTGTTTCCAGTAATTGTTTTCTGTTTCAATTTTCTGGAAATAGTTTAGTAATAAGAATAAATGTGAGATATGATTTTTTTCCTGTGGGTTAAAGTTCGAAAATTAAGTTAAGTTTCCGCTGTGTTAGTTAAGTTGAAGTCATTTTTTATTGTTTCCTAATTTAATTGGAACCAACGGGAAAATTGAATTAGGAAATGAGAGTTAATTTTGAGTATGATGATTTTATTTAATGACCAACGTTGTTAATAAAATTTTATTCCGCAAGATTCAGAATTATCATTATTGGTTCTATTTCTGCCCAATGGTGATGTAGAATTAATATTGAGAAGTGCCATGTTTTAATTTGAACAACGTTGAATTAACTCATTTTGATGGAAATTTTGTTTCAGGAAATCCTATGAGTTTTATCTCGGCTATTGAGCCCCTCAATGGAGGGAACTATGGCTCGTGGCGAGAGAAGGTTGAGATGGGGCTTGCTTTGCTTGACCTCGACTTGGCACTGATAGAGGCTTGTCCCATAGAACCTAAGGACCCCGTGAGGGGCGACAAAGAAAGTGAAGATGACTTCAACAAAAGGGTTCTTGACCATGGACCAAAAAGAATGAAGTACGATCTTGATCGTGCTAAGTGGGACTCGTCCAACAGAAAGTGCTTGATGGTGATCAAGAGCTCCATTTTGGAGGCTATAAGGGGAGCAATCCCACAGTGCGACACCGCCAGTGAGTACCTGAAAAAGGTAGAGAGTCAGTTTACTGGGTCTTCCAAGGCCTATGCTAGCACTCTCATAAGAAAGCTTGTCACTACCAAGTACACTGATGGTGGAGTAAGGGATCACATATTGAGGATGAGCCATATGTCTTCCAAGCTCAAGTCTATGGAGATGGAGCTTCCAGAACAGTTCGTCATCCATCTGATCTTTGCCTCACTCCCAAAAGAATTTGAGACTTTTGCTGTGAACTACAATGCACAGCCAGAAAAGTGGGCCATTGAGAAGATGATTGCCATGTGTGTGCAAGAAGAAGAGAGGATCAAGGGGCAATCTGGTGATTCTGTCAATTACCTAAGCCCAACCAAGAAGAGGAACTTTCAGAGTTTTCAGAGTTCCAAGCCACAAGGGAAACCTTAGTGGAATCCTCCTCCGCCTAAGCCGCATGGCAAGGCTCAAGATCACCAGCCGCATGAAGAGGTGGCCAAGGACACTTGCAAGTGGTGCAAGGAAAAGGGCCACTACCAGAAAGACTGTGTGGCATTCCTGAAACATCTGTGCAAGAAAGGTGAGGATTTAATTACATTTGTAGATGAATCCTTATTTTTAAGTTATGCAAAATCTACTTGGTGGATTGACTCAGGTGCAACTGTTCATGTTGCAAATTCATTACAGGGATTCCGTATGAGACAGACCCTGCGAAGAGGAGAAAGATGCATTAAAGTAGCAAACGGCGTCCAAGCTGAAGTCGAAGCCATTGGAGATCTCCCATTAGTATTAGCTAATGGCTTTGTACTTTTATTAGTAGATGTGCTTTATGTACCCTCTTTGCATCGGAACTTAATAAGTGTATCGCGCTTAGATGATGATGGTTTTGCTTGCCATTTTGGTGATGGTCAATGTAAGATCAAGTTTAATAATGAGATTGTTGGTCTTGCCTTCCGACAAGACAAGCTTTATTTATTGTCACTTTGTGATGAGAATGTGAATGTTTTAAGCGCTGATAATGAGAATGTCTCTACATCCCTGAATGAAAATAATAAGCGGAAGAGAATTGATGAAGTCTCTTCGAAATTATGGCACTGTCGTTTAGGCCATATTTCGAGGGGGAGAATAGAACGCTTAGTAAAAGAATCAATCCTTCCGCCTATGGAATTTTCGAATTTAGAACAATGCATCGATTGCATTAAAGGAAAGTATGTAAAGAACATAAAGAAGGGCGCCAAAAGAAGCACAGGAGTCTTAGAAATAATTCATACGGACATATGCGGCCCGTTTCCTGTGAAATCTGTGGATGGCTATGATTCCTTCATAACATTCACGGATGATTATTCGCGTTATGGTTATATTTATCCAATTAAAGAGCGTTCAGAAGCATTGGATAAATTCAAGATATTTAAGGCTGAAGTAGAAAATCAGCATAGCATAAAGATTAAAATAGTAAGGTCTGACCGTGGTGGAGAGTACTACGGTCGGCACACCCCATATGGCCAAGTTCCTGGACCTTTTGCAAGGTTCCTACAGGAACATGGCATAGTTACTTGATATTCTACACCGGGCGAGCCTCAGCAGAATGGAGTAGCTGAAAGACGAAATCGTACCCTGATGGATATGGTCAGAAGCATGTTAAGTTACTCCACTTTACCGGTTAGTTTGTGGATGGAGGCGTTAAAAACCGCTATTCACATACTTAATCGAGTTCCTAGTAAGTCGGTGTCTAAAACACCATATGAGTTATGGACTAGTCGAGAACCTTCACTCAATTATTTGCGAGTGTGGGGCTGTCCAGCTGAGGCTAAACTCTTTAACCCGAACATTGGGAAATTAGATCCTAAGACAGTAAGTTGCCATTTTATTGGCTATCCAGACAAGTCAAAAGGTTATCGTTTCTATTGTCCAGACAGACTCACTAAGTTTGTAGAAACGAGACACGCTGTGTTTCTGGAGGATGAGATGATCAGGGGGAGCACGGTATCCCGAGAAATCAACCTTGAGGAGAAGGGGTGTATGCACCCACTCCGATGATCCAGGAACCATTTTTCTCGATACCTACTGCTGCTGCACCGACACAGGACGATGTCATTGCGACACCTGTTGTTAGTTCTCCTGTGGCAACAATGAATGAAAATAGAGAAAATGTTACCACACATGAGGAAGAGCTGCAACAGCCCCACATAGAAAGTGCGCCAGAAATTGAGAACCTTAGAAGGTCTCAAAGAGCAAGAAAGCCAGCTATTCCTGACGATTTTGAGATCTATGTCAGTGAAGCGGTTCAAATGGAGGGTGATCCCACCACATTTGAAGAAGCCTCAAGAAGTGCTCATTCATCGAAGTGGATTGAGGCCATGGTTGATGAAATGAGATCAATGAGTAGCAACAAAGTCTGGGATTTAGAAGAAATTCCTAAAGGAGCCAAAATAGTAGGCTGTAAATGGGTCTACAAAACAAAGTGTGACTCTAGAGGGAATGTTGAAAGATATAAAGCACGACTTGTTGCGAAAGGTTTCACTCAAAGAGAAGGAATATATTATAATGAGACATTTTCTCCGGTCTCATGTAAGGATTCTTTTAGAATTATAATGGCTTTAGTGGCACACTATGATTTAGAGTTGCATCAAATGGATGTAAAGACGGCCTTCTTAAATGGAGACTTGGAAGAAAATGTTTACATGGCACAACCCAAGGGTTTTGTCGTGGAAGGAAAAGAACATATGGGATGCCGTCTGAAGAAATCCATTTATGGGTTAAAACAAGCCTCTAGACAATGGTACTTGAAGTTCCATGAGACAATTAAAAGTTTTGGGTTTAATGAGAATAGAGAGGACAATTGCGTATTGATGGCGTGTAACTCACACGTTCGTTGGGAACCCCAAGAGGAAGGTATGATGCGCACAGCAGCAAGATTTCCCTCAGAAAGAAACCAAGGTTTATCGAACCAGGAGGAGCCAAGAAGCACGTTGAAGGTTGATGGCGGCGGGATGTAGTGCGGCGCAACACCAGGGATTCCGGCGCCAACGTGGAACCTGCACAACACAACCAAAGTACTTTGCCCCAACGAAACAGTGAGGTTGTCAATCTCACCGGCTTGCTGTAACAAAGGATTAACCGTATTGTGTGGAAGATGATTGTTTGCAGAAAACAGTAGAAACGATGTGCAGTAGATTGTATTTCAGTAAAGAGAATTGGACCGGGGTCCACAGTTCACTAGAGGTGTCTCTCCCATAAGACAAACAGCATGTTGGGTGAACAAATTACAGTTGGGCAATTGACAAATAAAGAGGGCATGACCATGCACATACATATCATGATGAGTATAGTGAGATTTAATTGGGCATTACGACAAAGTACATAGACCGCCATCCAACTGCATCTATGCCTAAAAAGTCCACCTTCAGGTTATCATCCGAACCCCCTCCAGTATTAAGTTGCAAAGCAACAGACAATTGCATTAAGTATGGTGCATAATGTAATCAACAACTACATCCTTAGACATAGCATCAATGTTTTATCCCTAGTGGCAACAGCACAACACAACCTTAGAACTTTCACATCGTCCCAGGTATCAATGCAGGCATGAACCCACTATCGAGCATAAATACTCCCTCTTGGAGTTACAAGCATCTACTTGACCAGAGCATCTACTAGTAACGGAGAGCATGCAAGATCATAAACAACACATAGATATAACTTTGATAATCAACATAACAAGTATTCTCTATTCATCGGATCCCAACAAACGCAACATATAGAATTACAGATAGATGATCTTGATCATGTTAGGCAGCTCACAAGATCCGACAATGATAGCACAATGGGGAGAAGACAACCATCTAGCTACTGCTATGGACCCATAGTCCAGGGGTAGACTACTCACTCATCACACCGGAGGCGACCATGGCGGCGTAGAGTCCTCCGGGAGATGATTCCCCTCTCCGGCAGGGTGCCGGAGGCGATCTCCTGGATCCCCCGAGATGGGATCGGCGGCGGCGGCGTCTCTGAAAGGTTTTCCGTATCGTGGCTCTCGGTACTGGGGGTTTCGTCACGGAGGCTTTAAGTAGGCGGAAGGGCAAGTCAGGAGGGGGCACAGGGGCCCCACACCATAGGCCGGCGCGGCCAGGGGGGGGGGCCGCGCCGCCCTAGGGTTTGGGCACCCTGTGGCCCCACTTCGTTTCGTCTTCGGTCTTCTGGAAGCTTCGTGGCAAAATAGGCCCCTGGGCGTTGATTTCGTCCAATTCCGAGAATATTTCCTTACTAGCATTTCTGAAACAAAAAACAGCAGAAAATAGCAACTGGCACTTCGGCATCTTGTTAATAGGTTAGTTCCAGAAAATGCACGAATATGACATAAAGTGTGCATAAAACATGTAGATAACATCAATAATGTGGCATGGAACATAAGAAATTATCGATACGTTGGAGACGTATCAGCATCCCCAAGCTTAGTTCTGCTCGTCCCGAGCAGGTAAAACGATAACACAGATAATTTCTGGAGTGACATGCCATCATAATCTTGATCATACTATTTGTAAAGCATATGTAGTGAATGCAGCGATCAAAACAATGTATATGACATGAGTAAACAAGTGAATCATAAAGCAAAGACTTTTCATGAATAGCACTTCAAGACAAGCATAAATAAGTCTTGCATAAGGGTTAACTCATAAAGCAATAATTCAAAGTAAAGGCATTGAAGCAACACAAAAGAAGATTAAGTTTCAGCGGTTGCTTTCAACTTGTAACATGTATACCTCATGGATATTGTCAATATAGAGTAATATAATAAGTGCAATATGCAAGTATGTAGGAATCAATGCACAGTTCACACAAGTGTTTGCTTCTTGAGGTGGAGAGAAATAGGTGAACTGACTCAACATTGAAAGTAAAAGAATGGTCCTTCATAGAGGAAAAGCATCGATTGCTATATTTGTGCTAGAGCTTTGATTTTGAAAACATGAAACAATTTTGTCAACGGTAGTAATAAAGCATATGTATCATGTAAATTATATCTTACAAGTTGCAAGCCTCATGCATAGTGTACTAATAGTGCCCGCACCTTGTCCTAATTAGCTTGGACTACCGGATCATCACAATGCACATGTTTTAACCAAGTGTCACAAAGGGGTACCTCTATGCCGCCTGTACAAAGTTCTAAGGAGAAAGCTCGCATTGGATTTCTCGCTATTGATTATTCTTCAACTTAGACATCCATACCGGGACAACATAGACAACAGATAATGGACTCCTCTTTTATGCATAAGCATGTAACAACAATTAATAATTTTCTCATTTGAGATTGAGGATATATGTCCAAAACTGAAACTTCCACCATGGATCATGGCTTTAGTTAGCGGCCCAATGTTCTTCTCTAACAATATGCATGCTTAACCATAAGGTGGTAGATCTCTCTTACTTCAGACAAGACGGACATGCATAGCAACTCACATGAAATTCAACAATGAGTAGTTGATGGCGTCCCCAGTGAACATGGTTATCGCACAACAAGCAACTTAATAAGAGATAAAGTGCATAATTACATATTCAATACCACAATAGTTTTTAAGCTATTTGTCCCATGAGCTATGTATTGCAAAGGCGAATGATGGAATTTTAAAGGTAGCACTCAAGCAATTTACTTTGGAATGGCGGAAAATACCATGTAGTAGGTAGGTATGGTGGACACAAATGGCATAGTGGTTGGCTCAAGTATTTTGGATGCATGAGAAGTATTCCCTCTCGATACAAGGTTTAGGCTAGCAAGGCTTATTTGAAACAAACACAAGGATGAACCGGTGCAGCAAAACTCACATAAAAGACATATTGAAAACATTATAAGACTCTACACCGTCTTCCTTGTTGTTCAAACTCAATACTAGAAATTATCTAGACCTTAGAGAAACCAAATATGCAAACCAAATTTTAGCATGCTCTATGTATTTCTTCATTAATGGGTGCAAAGCATATGATGCAAGAGCTTAATCATGAGCACAACAATTGCCAAGTATCACATTATCCAAGACATTTATAGCAATTACTACATGTATCACTTTCCAATTCCAACCATATAACAATTTAACGAAGGAGAAACTTCGCCATGAATACTATGAGTAGAAACTAAGGACATACTTGTCCATATGCTACAGCGGAGCGTGTCTCTCTCCCATAAAGTGAATGCTAGGATCCATTTTATTCAAACAAAACAAAAAACAAAAACAAACCGACGCTCCAAGCAAAGCACATAAGATGTGACGGAATAAAAATATAGTTTCAGGGGAGGAACCTGATAATTTGTCGATGAAGAAGGGGATGCCTTGGGAATCCCCAAGCTTAGACGCTTGAGTCTTCTTGATATATGCAGGGGTGAACCACCGGGGCATCCCCAAGCTTAGAGCTTTCACTCTTCTTGATCATGTTGCATCATACTCCTCTCTTGATCCTTGAAAACTTCCTCCACACCAAACTCGAAACAACTCATTAGAGGGTTAGTGCACAATAAAAATTAATATATTCAGAGGTGACACAATCATTCTTAACACTTCTGGACATTGCATAATGCTACTGGACATTAGTGGATCAAAGAAATTCATCCAACATAGCAAAAGAGGCAATGCGAAATAAAAGGCAGAATCTGTCAAAACAGAACAATTCGTATTGACGAATTTTAAAATGGCACCAGACTTGCTCAAATGAAAATGCTCAAATTGAATTAAAGTTGCGTACATATCTGAGGATCATGCACGTAAATTGGCTTAATTTTCTGAGTTACCTACAGGGAGGTGGACCCAGATTCATGACAGCAAAAAAATCTGGAACTGTGCAGTAATCCAAATCTAGTACTTACTTTACTATCAACGGCTTAACTTGGCACAACAAAACACTAAACTAAGATAAGGAGAGGTTGCTACAGTAGTAAACAACTTCCAAGACACAAAATAGAAACAAAGTACTGTAGGTAAAAACATGGGTTGTCTCCCATAAGCGCTTTTCTTTAACGCCTTTCAGCTAGGCGCAGAAAGTGTGCATCAAGTATTATCAAAGGATGGTGCATTCTCAGCGGGGTATGGAGTTTTCTCAACCAGGCATAGTATATTAGATACATAAGTTTTAGCATCTCCCTTTTCATTAGTCTTAGGTGTGCTACTCTCATCAAACAAATTTTCAGGAACAAGCCAAGCATAGTTATTTTCTAGTGCATCATTCATAGCTAAGAGTTTACATGGTATTGGTGCTTTGATCTTCCCACCATCATCAATATTATTAGTGTATCTTATTCTATCCATGTCCATCTTTTCAAGGAGACTAACAAAATTAGTATGAGAACCAAGCATATTAAATTTAGCAAAGACCTTTCTAGCTTCTCTTGCTAGACCACCAAATTCTCTAAGAAGGGTTTCTAAAACAAAATCTTTCTTTTCCCCTTCTTCCATATCACCAAGTGTGAGAAACATGTGTTGGATTATAGGATTAAGATTAACAAATTTGGTTTCCAACAGGCGAACTAAATGTGCAGCAGCAATTTCATAAGTAGGCGCAAGGTCTACCAAGTGTCTATCTTCAAAATTTTCAATGGTACTAACATGATTGAAAAATTCTTCTATATTATTTCTTCCAACTATAGACCCACGTCCTACCGGTATGTCTTTTGTGGTAAAATTAAAAGGAAACATGATGAAATAAGTAAAGTAATTGCAAGTAACTAATTTTTTTGTGTTTTTGATATAGCAAACAAGATAGCAAATAAAGTAAAACTAGCAACTAATTTTTTTGTATTTTGATTTAGTGCAGCAAACAAAGTAGTAAATAAAACTAAGCAAGACAAAAACAAAGTAAAGAGATTGAGAAGTGGAGACTCCCCTTGCAGCGTGTCTTGATCTCCCCGGCAACGGCGCCAGAAATTTAGCTTGATGGCGTGTAACTCACACGTTCGTTGGGAACCCCAAGAGGAAGGTATGATGCGCACAACAGCAATATTTCCCTCAGAAAGAAACCAAGGTTTATCGAACCAGGAGGAGCCAAGAAGCACGTTGAAGGTTGATGGCGGCGGGATGTAGTGCGGCGCAACACCAGGGATTCCGGCGCCAACGTGGAACCTGCACAACACAACCAAAGTACTTTGCCCCAACGAAACAGTGAGGTTGTCAATCTCACCGGCTTGCTGTAACAAAGGATTAACCGTATTGTGTGGAAGATGATTGTTTGCAGAAAACAGTAGAAACGATGTGCGGTAGATTGTATTTCAGTAAAGAGAATTGGACCGGGGTCCACAGTTCACTAGAGGTGTCTCTCCCATAAGACAAACAGCATGTTGGGTGAACAAATTACAGTTGGGCAATTGACAAATAAAGAGGGCATGACCATGCACATACATATCATGATGAGTATAGTGAGATTTAATTGGGCATTACGACAAAGTACATAGACCGCCATCCAACTGCATCTATGCCTAAAAAGTCCACCTTCAGGTTATCATCCGAACCCCCTCCAGTATTAAGTTGCAAAGCAACAGACAATTGCATTAAGTATGGTGCATAATGTAATCAACAACTACATCCTTAGACATAGCATCAATGTTTTATCCCTAGTGGCAACAGCACAACACAACCTTAGAACTTTACATCCTTGTCCCGGTGTCAATGCAGGCATGAACCCACTATCGAGCATAAATACTCCCTCTTGGAGTTACAAGCATCTACTTGGCCAGAGCATCTACTAGTAACGGAGAGCATGCAAGATCATAAACAACACATAGATATAACTTTGATAATCAACATAACAAGTATTCTCTATTCATCGGATCCCAACAAACGCAACATATAGAATTACAGATAGATGATCTTGATCATGTTAGGCAGCTCACAAGATCCGACAATGATAGCACAATGGGGAGAAGACAACCATCTAGCTACTGCTATGGACCCATAGTCCAGGGGTAGACTACTCACTCATCACACCGGAGGCGACCATGGTGGCGTAGAGTCCTCCGGGAGATGATTCCCCTCTCCGGCAGGGTGCCGGAGGCGATCTCCTGGATCCCCCGAGATGGGATCGGCGGCGGCGGCGTCTCTGGAAGGTTTTTCGTATCGTGGCTCTCGGTACTGGGGGTTTCGTCACGGAGGCTTTAAGTAGGCGGAAGGGCAAGTCAGGAGGGGGCACAGGGGCCCCACACCATAGGCCGGCGCGGCCAGGGGGGGGCCGCGCCGCCCTAGGGTTTGGGCACCCTGTGGCCCCACTTCGTTTCGTCTTCGGTCTTCTGGAAGCTTCGTGGCAAAATAGGCCCCTGGGCGTTGATTTCGTCCAATTCCGAGAATATTTCCTTACTAGCATTTCTGAAACCAAAAACAGCAGAAAATAGCAACTGGCACTTCGGCATCTTGTTAATAGGTTAGTTCCAGAAAATGCACGAATATGACATAAAGTGTGCATAAAACATGTAGATAACATCAATAATGTGGCATGGAACATAAGAAATTATCGATACGTTGGAGACGTATCACGTATATGCAAAGTTTAAGAAAGGGAAATTCATTTTCCTTATCCTATATGTGGATGACATTCTGCTTGCTAGTAGTGATGTTAGTCTACTATTGGAGACGAAGAACTTCTTGTCCTCGAATTTCGATATGAAAGATCTTGGTGAAGCTTCATTCGTTCTAGGAATTGAAATTCACCGAGATAGACAAAGAGGGGTTTTAGGATTATCGCAAAAGGCATACTTAGAGAAAGTTCTAAAGAAGTATGGTATGCATGCGAGTAATGCCACGCCTGCTCCTATAGTCAAGGGCGATAGATTTGGGGATTTTCAATCTCCCAGGAACCAATATGAGATCGATCAAATGAAAGCGGTTCCATATGCTTCAGCTGTCGGAAGCCTAATGTATGCTCAAGTATGTACGCGCCCAGACTTAGCTTTTGTTACCGGGGTACTTGGGAGATTCCAAAGTAATCCAGGAATAGATCACTGGAAAATGGTGAAGAAGGCATTGCGTTATGCACAAGGCACGAAAGGCCTCATGCTAACATATAGAAGAACTGATTCCCTTGAGATAGAAGGGTATTCAGATGCAGACTTTGCGGGAGATGTAGATGACAGAAAATCCACATCAGGTTATGTATTCACTCTCGCAGGTGGAGCTATATCGTGGAAAAGCTTCAAGCAATCTATCACGGCACCGTCCACGATGGTTGCTGAGTATGTAGCATGTTATGAGGCATCGGGGCAGGCAAACTGGTTAAAGAAATTTATACCCGGGTTGAGAGTGGTAGACAGCATTCAAAGACCACTTAGAATGTACTGCGACAATGAGCCAGCAGTATTTTATGCTCACAACAATAAGTCAAGTGATGCTGGCAAGCACATTGACATCAAGTATTATGTTGTGAAAGATAGAATCCAGGATCATACCATAAGTTTAGAGCATATAAGCACAAAGAGAATGCTCGCGGATCCGCTTACGAAAGGCTTACCACCCAGTGTGTTCAGAGAACATGTAGCCGGCATGGGTTTACGGGAAAGCCTATGATACCTGGATATTAAGGGCCTAGAGGAAGAATCTATTTTAAATTGAAAGGTGTGTAGTAGCTGTTGAATCTGATGGTGCGTAACTGGCCATCATGACGAGACATGGTCTATATGCTAATCTGTGATAAAATGGATACCAAGAAAAGTATAAGTCTAAGATTAAGATTAAAGTAAGATGAGATCAAGGGGGAGAATGTTAGTTTGATCTCCACGTACGACCCAACGGTCGTACGACCCTATCTCGCGCCCTGATCGGGGGCGCCCAACCACGTCTGGTTGGTGGGCCCCTGTCGCCAGCGCCACATATAAAAGAGGTGGGGGCCGGGGCACGGACGCCAAGGTTCGTCCGCTGCCGTCCTCCCCACCGATATACAAACCCTAAGCCACCCGATCTGGTGAGGCGCTGTAGCGGCGGGAAGCTCCACCGACATCACCGCCGCCCCTCCGTCGCCGCCATGGCGAGCTCCTCGTCGACGAAGCCCGACGATATGAACCCCACTGTTGTCCTCTCTAGTGCTAGTCCCGGTTAGATGCGATTACTCGCTAGATGCAACAGCTAGAGATCCTACTAGAATTCTAACAATATAGATTCTGCATGTATGTATTCGATTGCTCAGCGAGATTGACCCTGTACCCACCATTGCCTTCGTTTCTTCTTTTTGTATGGTATAGAGAAGAGAAGCTACTTGAAAAGCTTTTAGAACTGTGATTCAATCTGTGAGGAAAATTCGCTGGACGTTTGTTTTGTATCGTGTGATTTCCTTTTCTTCTTGTAGGAAGTTTATTTATCTTCTATAATTGGTTCTCATCGCATTTGAGATTTAATCATAAGAGATAGGACATCTCGGTTATAAATGTAGGTTACATATAAAATGGCCATTACAATTGAGAGTTGAGTTGGAGGGCCATAAAATTACTTGAAAATGCCAAATGTACACACATATATCAGACTGAAAATACCCTCACAAACCTTGCACGGTTAAAGGGTAAACTCTTCATATATAGTACGTACTATACGTAGTACTTCATGCGTTCAGATATACGCATATAGATACGCACATATAAATACTGACAATGTTACTAGTGGCAGACCCAATAACTTAGATTGTCACTTCTTCGTGTACGTGGATCATCGACATCGCGCCACTGGCAAGGCCAGGCAGCCGGAGGGACGGCGGAACCTCGCGTGCCTGAACTCTGAAGCTCACGTACTTAGAAAGGTGCATCGAAACCGGACATGTCATCTTGCGCCTGCCACCCGCTCCAGAACTGCACTCCGGCGCCGCAGTTGGCATCTGCCGCCGGCGGCGTTCCTCCGACCGTGCCAACATCTTGGTCGCCCTGCGGTGCTGCCGTAGCAGCCGCCATTTGCTGCCACGCGCCCAGGTCGATGCTGTAGCCGCCGCTGCCCCCGCCGACGGCCGTGAAGCTGGCAGGCTGGAACAGCATCTGCCTCAGGACGTCGGCCGGGACGAACCCTTCGAGGGCGCCGGATCCGATGCCGCCCTGGACATGACCGGCTGCCGCTGCCGCCGCAGCGGAGGACGCCGTGCCGGTGCCGGTGGTGGTGGAAGGCGCCTTCGCGCCCCCCTTGTTGTTGCCTCCGCCGTTGCGCCTGTTCTTGCGGCCGCCTCCGACGGGCACGTCGCGCAGCGTGCCGCCCTCGGTCCAGTGGCGGCGGCACGCGCGGCAGAAGTAGCGCGGCTGCTTGCGGCTGTAGTTGTTGTAGTAGCAGAACTTGGTGTTGGCGGACCTGCACCGCGGGCACTGCCTGGGCGGCGGGCGCGGCAGCGGCGGGTGGCCCGCGTGCCTGCCGCCCTGCCTCACCGCCGCCGCCGCCTCGACGCCCGCGCCGCCGAAGCCGTTGCCGCCGTACGCTCCGGCCAGAGCAGCACCGCACGAGAAGCCGCCTTGCGCTTGCGGTTGCGGCACGAGGGAGGAGGAAGGCGGCCTAGGGATCAGGTAAGAGAGGGGCGACGAAGCGGAAGAGGAAGAAGAGGCTGCCAGAAAGGGCGACGCCATGGCTGGCCGGACCGCGCGGGGAAGGCCAGGGAAGGAGCCTGCCGATGCCGGAGGCGGCGAGGGCGTCGAGGCGCGCGCGCTTGCTGCTACGTGGGGAAGATGACGAAGACGAAGAAGAAGAAGAGTTCCACGGTGAAGCTCTGTGCATGTCGGACCAGCTTGCGCGCCGCGGCCGTCTGCCTCGATCCGATCACCGGCTTGCTCTTGTGCAACGAACAGCTGTGTGGGATGGTGAGACGTCGATCGAGCCGCCGGAGAAGGAATGGATGAACCGGAGCCGTCTCAGTGCTCGTGTTTGCGTTGGCTATATAGGGCGCGGGCGCGAGCTTGGATTAGGTAGGGAGAGGAAGGTGGCTTTAGTTCCTTAATGGTTAAGGCCATAGTGGAGAGAGGGAACAGAGATCTGCGCGCGCAGCGGGAAAGCTTTGCACGAAGCAAACACACGTACGTGGACTGGCCGACGATCCACCGCTGACAGCTGAGTGTGGGGGCCGTCGAGTGCCGAGACCGCGCGCTTTAAGCGATCAGGGCCTGGTGTTCGTCCAAACATCAGGGCATCAAGGAGCGCACCTCGTGTGTCAAGTACTCGTTTTTTTAACGGTTTCAATCGACTAGTTTATATGCGAAATCATTCAGTTCTTCCTTTAATTTGTTCTGCTTTCTAAAACCTCTTAATTTCTTGACTGAAAACAGGAAAAAAAGAAGCAATCCTCAATTTGGCATAGAAATCAAATGAAGATTAAAATGGCAATTGCAAAGAAAATAAAAAGAATCAATTGATTTCACAAAATTAACAAAAAAATAATCGGATCAATGCAATTACACAATAAAAGTAACAACTAATATGTAACGGAGGGAGTAGTCAAGGATCGACAGATGTCACTAAAATGGTAAATCTTGTTCATCCGATTATTGCAGCATATACACCATGCACGTAGAACTTTTGTGCTATTGTAGCATTGTTATACCATTTTATTCCGTGGTTGTTCAAAAACAAACTCATATTAGCATCTTGAAGACACGTTTGTAACAACCCCCCCCCCCCAACCAAAGTCGCAACAAATTTCTATATGTTGTTATGTTGTGATCCAAATTCATATAAAGACACCTAACTTCCGACGAGTGGAGTGCTCCGATCACTGAGAGACTTGGGCCCTTCGCCAGGAGGATTGGATCATCACCACCGTCTATATATAGCATGATAGCGTTCATTGCTTCATTGAAAAACCCAAGCGTTGTGTAAACACTTCCGATATAGTAAATTTATGGTGGTTTGCGCCGTGGTTCTTTTCCACTCTTTGCTAGAGAGGTTTTACCACTTCAAAATCCGTGTGTCACATGTGTTATTTTGATCTATTTCTTCCTCTTTTATCTTTTACCTTTCGGTTATTGTAACATCCATTATAGGAAAATCTCCAAATAAAAGTCAACACACATATCCAACAAGGGAGGACAAAGTTTGGAGCTGCTCTCAAAAACATTTGCTACATTGAAGCAACTTTTGCAGCAAAAAACGTAGGATCGCTGGTTAGCCAATTCAATAGCAAGCATGTAGTAGTTAGCTATAAAGATTAACTACTTTATTTATTAATAATGTTCCACCTCTCATACTCACAAATTATTTTTAGCACGTGTTGCAGCTGGCTCTTAATTTACATGTACCAGGAGGGGACTTTCCTAGATGTTATTGTTCTCTTACAAAGAATTTTGACGGGGACTCTCCTTCCATAATACTTCCTCTGACCCATAAAAATCTCGCTGAAATGAGTAAATAGACGCGCTAAAACATGGTAGATACACGTAATTCAGCGACAAGTATTAGGGCATGTACAATGGTGATATCTTATCAATGCCACGTAGGATAAATGCTGATGTGGAGGAAAGAGAAAGTCAAAAAAAGACTTTGCCTTCTTTTAGCTAAGAGATCATCTCTTAGCACAATCTGTCTCACCACATATTTAGGATGTCTAGTTACTAAAGATAAGACTAAATAATAGGGTGTGCCTATGTCTCAGTTGACTGAGATTTTTTTAAGTCTCAGTCAACTCAGAAAAGTGCAACTATAGTTTAAAGAAAAGTGCAACTGGTTCAGTTGCACATTCCTGTCAGAAAAGTGCAATTGCACTTTTTTAACAGAAAAGTGCAACTCAAAGCACATTTTTGAAATTGACTTAGACTTAAGAAAATCTCAGTTGACTGAGACATAGCAAAACCGTAAATAATAACTCATTGTACATCATGTTTTACTGTCATATCTAGATTACATGGCAGAGTTAAGATAAGACGGTCTTATCAACCATTGCACATGCCCTTATAAATCGGAGGGAGTATAGTTTTTATAAGGAAAGGCAAATTTGACATTAATTGTAAAATTTTCATGTAACCTAGGCACCGGCACCTATGACTCGCACACTCAGTCGCGATTGCTAAACTGGGAGATGTACCATGCCTATAGTATAACCTGGTGTTGAATATTACCTACAAAGGAGAACAAAAACCTATCGAACAAACACTCAAATACACAACTGATTGATTGATAATCTGCCGCAATGTCAAACACCGCCTAAAACTGATTGATCGGCGGCATTACTCGATAACCAAAAAAGCGCATCTCGTTTACTTGCGGTAGAAGAAGAGGGGAGCATGGATGCAACCACTCCCACCACGGCGTGTATAATTTACTGGCATGGTGGCGGCCGACGGCGACGGAAACCGGCGAGGCGCTAGGTCGGTGCACAAAGTGCGCGCCTTTTAGACCTCCCGCCTCACGAGTGAGTAGGACTTGGAAAACGACGGCGAGTTTGTCTTTGTCCTGGCCTCGCGCGCGGCGCCGCCGGCGATGTAAGCCTTGCAGGGGCTGCAGCAGGCTCTCATCTTAACCCTTAAGTCTTTCAGCCTACTCCACGAGTTGCTTTGCATGCCTCCGTGGAGCCAATGCAGAGTAGGATCGGTGTGGATCCCTTCGTCGTCAGAAACAAGCTTAGATTAAGGCGAGTTGGGTGGTGGCCGGCTCGACTGGCCTAGCTAGCTAGTGGGGTGACAGAGTCGACACGTTTCGGCACACTGGTATGCCTACCAACGATGCGTTTTATCGCTCACTGGATATCCATCTGATGTTCAAAATTAATTTTTAGTACATAACAAGATGATTGAACATTTTTTTTCGAGGATAGGATGCATCAATCACATAGAAGAAGAGGTGGACAGCCAATACAACGCTATAAGGCTACAACTCTGCACCCAACACAATACATTGTCAAACGACATACAATACATCCTCTACCACGACCTGAAGATACGACTCGTCTTGTCTAGCATCCTACCATAAGTGGCAAGGAGATGCAACACATGGTTTCAGGACCACGTCAGAACCAAGCAACATGCCACCGTAGCTTGACCTCAACTCCAAAGCAATTCGGACCAACATACCGTCTCTCTTGTGCGGTTGTGCCTAGAGGAGTCGACGAGCCGAAGACATGATCTTGATGAACTTGGGAAAGATATTAACCAAACTGCGTCTGCCATGACATAAATTATGCCCCGGAAGCCCATGCCCTCAGTGGTGGAGGACGAACAAAAAGTTTGCTATTGCGGAGTTAACAGCTTAGGGAAAAACGTGATGCAAAATCAAGCAATCTATATATTAACTACCTATAATGAATCACCGAGACATAAAACTGATCTTTCACACCTGTTCTAGCAAAAAAAACTGATAAAAATAACATGATTTGGCCACGCTTTAGTCAAGAAATTGGTTAAGATAACATGAGTAGTAGTATCAATGGCCAAAACTAGCTATGACATGAGCCATACCTTGCCAGAATGGGTCCTCCGCCACTGCATGCCCTGGGCAGCAGCCAACACCAGCAGCGCCACCTTAGAGAGGGTCGTGGGGGCTCTATCCTTTTTCATTGGATGATCAAACATTTATCCCATATTGAATGATTTTGTGGAATTTAGTTCCAAAAATATGATTACGCGTGTGTCTTAGCTTTTCTAAAGAAAATATGCAGCTTTTGTTTAGGGGTTTGTTTATGTACCAGTCGACTGAGATTTTGTCTGTCATTTGAGAAAAAATACAACTTGATTCAGTTTTATTTTTCTAGCAGGAAATTGAAATCGCACTTTTTTTGAATCAATAAGTGCAACTAAAGTACTTTTTTGTGGCTGATATTGTAAATCTGTTTAGACGTTGTTCGTGTTTCTGCAAGTTACATTCTCCTTTCTAAAAGTAGGATGTCTACATTTTATTTTTTGCTACAAGTTAAACCTTTTAGAATTTGATCAACTATATATAGAAAAAGTGTCTAATATTTGTAACCACAAATCAACTATAGTTAGAACCATCATAAAGTATATTTTCGTATCATGTTCATTTGGTATTATAGATGATGATATATTTTTCTATATAGTTAGACAAAAAAAAAAATTTACTTTGACCAAAAAACAATAGGCATCTTATTTTTGTTGAGAAGGATGGAGTACATTGCTTTGATGTAAATCCATTATTTTATCAATGTAATCATATCGTTGCTAAGGAACACGCGAACACTGTGCAGCAGTCGCAGACCATGAAGCTTAACAGAGGACGCTGAGCAGAAAAAAAACCACAACATCTAGTGATGCACTGTATGTCGTTCTGAAACGTGTCACTACTCACTTTAAATTCTTGGCTGCTGAATATACACACACAGGAGTAAAAGAAAACCATCTTAATAAGTACTTAAACATCTGAAAAGATATATGTGTCTTTGTTTCCTTTCCTTTCCGGTTTAAAGAATTTGACAACATCTGAATCAAGATGAGTCCGTGTCCACTTATACATCTTCGTAATGTCAAATACAGAACAGGGGCAAAAAAAAAAAAAGGAAGTACATCAAAAAGCCTATTTTACAAGTCAGAACAGTACTCTCGAAAAAAATAAGTCAGAACAGCTAACGATCACAAGTCATTCTTATTCTCCTCCAGCCTCTCTTCATTCTGCAACAAAATAACACCGGCATTCAGCACCTACTGTACTGATGAGCAAAGAACATGAAACCAATATATGGTGTTCACGGATAACATTGCGAAGAGTACATAGTTGAACAAGCAAATCGGTGCATGCATGCAAATAAAATATTTCTGATCTGTAAATTATCCAATGACATAAATAATAAACTAAGATTAGTATGAGTAGATTAAGCAGGCGAAATTCCAAATTTCTGTCAAGCCGATCTTGACTGTAATGATTTTTGCGGGAAGTGTTAAGTTAGTTTAAGTTTCTGCACAGACAAGGGCAGATCAGCTGGATTATTACTTTTAAGAAAATATGTATGAACATACTTCAAAGTCACCTCATATATCTAGTCTTATGCTCAGTCTCATGTCGTGATACTCGTGTCATAGCCTCTATGTGCCTGACACGGCAATTTCAAACCTCTAAATGTGGAACAGAAATTCAAATTGAAGGAGCTTTTCTCTTAAATTTGATGTGCAAATACATCTTATGCGGTGATGCCATTACACTGCATGAACTTATCAGTCAACATTCATATAAGTTACTATCAAGCTTCTCAAAATATCAAAGCCAGTAGATACTACTAGTACTGATACCTGTAAATAAATTGTAAACAATCTTTGCCTTGAGAACCTGGGCCTTGTACTAAGTTCCGTAATCCACTGGTATAAGCAAAATCAGCCACTTTAGTGCACTCCATAACCATGTAGAAGAAGAGTGTCCGCTATCACACTCCTCGCGTTGCTACATAATTTCTCTGCATTATCCCCTTCAACTGGACGGTGAATAATGACCTTTACTGAACCTGAATTAAGATTGCCTTCCATTCCAGGAGGCATCAGCTTCCCTGTCCCAAGAAGAGTAATAGGAATCACAGGAACGCCCGTCTTTGCTGCGACACTAAATGCTCCTCGCTGGGAATAATAATAAAACATCGTTACTTCATGCAATTGGAAGGCAAGAGCATAATCGACATAAAAATACCTCTCATTTTAGGAAACCTAACCTTAAATACACCTAGTTTTCCATCTTTACTTCGAGTGCCCTCCGGAAAGAAAAATACGGATGCTCCCCTTTTCACCAAATCCACACACCGTTTAAGACAGTCCTGAATTCAACATGGAGTACAAGTTAGCAAACAATACAGTAAAAGGAAGACACTGATACATACACATCAGATAACCAATTTTGTGTAGTTATATATTTTTTCAACATTGGCCTGAATGTATAAAACAGAACTATCCATTTCACATAAGACGCCGGAGTTGTGTTAACAAAAATAATAGGGCAAAGAATTACTCAACAACATTTTTTCCAGTTGTACAGGTAATCCAGAACTCTTATTCAATTGCAAGATATTCTAAATGGCAATGTCTGCTGAAAAAGGAAAGGGTGAGGCCAAGGTCATACCAACTGGCTCCTGCTGTCCATACGCCGCAGAGGAATGACACCCAAGAGATACATTGCCCACCCAATAATTGGAATCATAAAGATACTGGTCTTGCTGATAAACTTGAAGCACCTTCCTAGAGTTAGAAGGGTATAGATATCCAAGAAGCTCTGATGGTTCGCAACATAGACAGCGGGGCTAGTATTTGGAGGTAGATTCTCCATTCCCTCGAATTCAAGCTTGTAGAACATGGAAATTGCCAAAGTAGCCCAAATCTTGGCAATGTAGTGCTGAGCCCTCCTGCGGTATCGGTCAAATAAGAGCACAAGTGGATGAACCACGACCATGGCTATAAACAAGACGATCGCCGCGGCAGAAGTCACCATGTAGAAGAAGACCCCTCTGATCCTCGAAACCATTTGCAGGTCTGGTTAAATACATAGAAGTAAGCACAAAGAAATCTAGCTCTACGATTCTCTTTAGTTTGTCAAGCTACATGATTTCAGACTAATTGTAGATTAGCTGGATATGATTTTCCTAATACGCCATATGTTCTAGTAAGTAGGGTGTAGTACTTCTTAAATCACCTGAAACACGACACACACATATAAGGGCATGTACAACGCGGGGCGACAGTGGGGGGCGCTAGGATTATTTTCCTGGACTAGGAGCGGTTGCACTAGCTAATCCTAGCGTCAGGTGCTGCGTCAACGCAAAGATAGGTAGCGGCGCTCCGTTTATGATGAAGTAGAAATCAGAGAAGAGAGGGTGCCAGCTGAAGGCAGTTTAGCAACTGATTTAGCACCCAGGGTTGGAAAGAGACGATGCTTATGTCATTTTAATTAGGTAATGCTGATTTTTTTCTCTATTAGCGTCTAGATAAGCGTCCACCATTGGACATGACCTAAGCTGCTACAAGACACACCGGTATGAGTTGCTACAAGGTTTGCAAAAGGCTTAACAGCTGCTGGTTCACCCTCTGAAATCAACCTAAAAAATATGCCGTCACCTTTAAGTAGGTAGAATTAGAAGTAAGCACTATAAGTCAACAATCCATCATATGATACTTAAACAGTTGGCACAAATAGTTTGATTGCGTCACCTATTTACTAGTACCAAAAATCATCTAGCTGGCGGAACATTAGCAATGGAATAAAACATGCGGGCTCAGAGAATTTTCCTGCGCTCCATAAATTTCATATTGCCACCCGATGCAAGAAAATTCAAGCAGGGGATACGACCACCTGCTTCAGAAGTTGAAAGCATTTCGCTAGCTCTAGAGAGGGGGACGAGGCCGGAAACCTGGGAGCACACGGGACGAATCGCCGGCACCAGCAGCGGCGGCGCCACCGGCGGCGACATACGATCTCGAAGCCGTCCGTCGCCCCCTCCCCTCCTGGATTACTCGCGGTCGCGGGTCGGGGCAGCGGAGCGCCAGGGAGACCCGCCGCGGCCGGCCCTTGACGCCGCCGCCAGCCACCACTGCGCAGAGGAGCGAAGACAGAGACCAAAGCAGATAAGGTTAGGATCGGCTAGCAGCATCGCGGGCGGGGCGAAGCGTCGACACGGGGCGGGGGCGTACCGTGCGCGGCGGAGGGCCCGGCGGCAATGGGCGGCGCGAAGGCGGTGGTGGCCGGCCTCGGCCAGAGGAGCGTCCCCATGTACGGACGCGCTGCGCGGGCGGTAACGATCGGCGGAGAGGCGCGCGGTTCGGCCGGCGAGACGGCGGCGGCGGGGCGGGGACGTGTCGTCAGATCCGCCGGGGACGGCGAGGCGGGGCGGGGCGCGGCGTGTGCGGTGGCGCGCACGTGGCGAACATAACATGGGGTATTTCGGGTTGGGCCGAGACGAGAGTAGAGAATCCGGAGCCGGAGGTGGGGGACGGACAAAGCTCAGCTCCCGTTGAGTGGATAAAGTCGAAGGTGGACTAGACTCGGCGAGCCGGCGGCCGGCGGTGCTTTGTTTCGTCGGTGTTTCCGATGTTCCCTTTTGCACGTTTCGTGGTCTGTTACTCTGTTTCTTTCTAATCTTGTTACGCCGAGTCAGAACAATGTGGAAATATTATCGTTAATTTTTATTTAGGCTAGTTTCTCAGCTAATACCATGCTCAGTTAGATCTTATAACGTTTGATTATATCATAATCGTGCATGTGAGTTGGGTTGCAAATGAGTTTTTTTCAATTGGAAGTGGAGTTGCAAATCTCAGTTGCAAGTGCGAATGCAACTAAGAAAGAAAAAAATCTCCAGACCACTAGATTTGATTCGTGATTCATGCATGTCATCATTTGCAAGATGAGGATTTCTATAGAAAGTATCTAGAATTATATCATACGGGACATTTTTCTATGATGATTATTTAATTTAGGATTGAATCTTGTAGAAAAAAAAAATCAAATGAATTTTTGCACTAGATTTCATAGGAAATCTAACATCCATGCATCTCTTTTTATTCCATCTTGTACTAGATTTCATAGGTTCATAGGTTTTGCACTAGATTTCATAGGTCCATATGTATTCCTGCAAGACTGAAACGGGCATATGGCATTGCAATTCTACATATTCCCTATTCCTACAAAATAAAAAAAATCTATCATACGAATCAAACAGGGCCCGTTACTCTGCTAAGTTGTGATTCTTTTTCTAAAAAATTGGTGTATACAAGAGCTTGTAAAAGAGCACACTTGGTAAAGCACATGCAGATGAATCTGCTTTTGCAATGACTTTATTCTTCTCTTTCATCTTGCAGTTTTGGAATGAATAACACGTCCATTTGTGACTTGATTAAGAGGCAAGATAGCAGCCAAGCAATCACCTTGATGCCAAAGAGAATCATACGCCTATACTCAACTTGTACTCCGGCGTCACTAGGACTGCAATATCCTCTCCCAAAAAAGATCACTTGCAAACTAAGTAATGTTTGACCAAATTTTTATAAAAAAATCATTACCTTGTACAATACAAAATCAATATCTTTACATACATCATGAAATATATTTTTATATGATATCTACATAATATTGTAGTTGTACCTTTTCTAAATTTTGATCAACTTTACTGAGATTGACAAAAAAAAAACATGTCTTATTCATTGGAACGGAGGGAGTACAAACCAAAATGAATATTGTCTATTGTCATAAAAGCAGAAACCATAATGGCATGGAGACAGCAAATTCTATTATAGTCAGATTTAGGCATCTGTGGTCACTGTTGGTGCTAGTACAGATTACAATATTTGTGGAACAGCCGAATAACCAAAACAGTACACACACTACATTCCCTATCATGTTATGTTACATTCAATTAAATGGCCTAAGAGAACTACCACAGTACATGATCTGAGAGCTGGGAGGAGGAACGCACAAAACAGAGGAGGAGCAACAACAACAGGGGACAAAAGAAAAATAGCAAAAGAATGACACCATGGTTAGCTCCCAAGCCCACTGCAGGTCAGACAGTCAGTCAGACTCCACCCATCTGCAGCGCCCCAGGGGACGAGGAGGAACACTCGTGTATGCCTTAGCTGCAAAGTCAGTCTGTACAAATACCCATTCACCATTCTATCATCCTAGTTTGCATTTGTTGATAACTTCTGTAACAGCTGAGTGCGTTTCATCTGTCATCATATTAAGCTGCAGATGAAACGCCTGCACGAAACAAAATATGGTGGGTTAACAGCCAATCTTACGTAGCCGCATATAAATCAAAACATGTGTGAAAATACCGAGAGAACAAATTAAGCTTCGTAGATACAAAGTGCATAGAAGATTAAGATTAACATCTACAGGACATTGAGACGTACCACAAATTTCTCTAGCGCAGGCACAAGAACTTTTAAGCTGTTATTTGGAAGGCAACTGGAAATGGCTCCTCGAACCTTCATGCTGTTGCAGCAGACAGACAAGTTCAGAAGTTAAAACACCATTGAGGCCTGGACCATAATGAAACATTAGGAAGTACAGATCACCAACCTTTCTATCGAAAGAAAACCAAGCAGGAGGGCGGCATAGGCCTCCACGATCATCATTTCAGCTTCTCGTGCTCCTTGCATCAAAGACTCTTCATCATCCTGCTTGTTTATAAGGGGCAGTCAATCAAATGATCTATAGAAAACAACAGAATATGCTTGCTAGTCGCTAGGTAGAAAGGTTCTGATATACTACATCTAAAGGCATACACTGCATTCAAATCAAAGATCCCCCAAAATGCTTAACAACAGGATGTACTGAATTATGGTTTGAAATGGAATGACTATGTCTATGCATGGTCGTTTAGTCAACTAACAGGATTTGAAAGCCCATAAAGATAATCATATGAGTGAGCTAGACAAAACTGACAATGGGCACTAAATGGCAGTCGGGCATGAATGGCATTATACAAAACTCTCTCCGCTCTAAAATGTAAGGCATATAATTTTCATCAAAAGTCAAAAGATTTCTAAGTTCGACCAAGTTTACAGAAATCAATATCTAATACCAAATCAATATATCCACCATGAAATCTATTTTTATAGTGTATTTACTCAATATTGTACATGTTAATATCTTTCTATGCATTTGATCAAACTTAGAAAACTTTGAACTTTAAAAAAACGTATACTGCTGAATGGAGAGAGTATGCATTAGTTTACACTTCATGAATTCTTTTCAAAACTAAGTGTTCACTATGCTGCTGACCTATGCCGTCAAACAAATGGTACTTTGGAAGCAAAGGGCAGGTAATAAATATCTAGCTTTACCTTGTTAATTGTTTCATTGTTTGAATGTATAAAATAGCTTTACTGTGTTTGAATGTAAAGAAAAATTTAAGGTCAGAATTACCGGTGATATAGGTGCAGAAGCTTCCGCGGAACCTTGACTTCCTAAGAAAATTGAACAGAGGAGTGGTATAACATCCCTCTGTGCCTTTTCACTCCGTGAGGGTAGATCAACAGAAACACGGGCAGATGCAAGCCGTACCCTGTAGCCAGGTCATGAAAGAAGAGTCATTTAGAACTAGAAATGTCATCATTCATTAGTTGGGATACATAACTGCGGCCCCTGACCCCAATGAACTGGCAGAACAGTAACCCCAGGCATGAATCGAACAAATGGAAAGGAAGAAAGTAATGAGCTTACCTATTAAGGCTATCTTTCTCCACGAGATTTACAAGCAAGCCCAATATGGCAACCAGAAAATCAAGCTCGTGATCTCGCAGTTGCATAGCTTTAACTTGGCGTGCTTTGTGGTCCTCGGAATAGGTCAGGTCTTGTCCAAGATCAACATCTCGGTCAGAGGACACTCGTTCTTTCGTTTCATAGTTCTTGTCTATGGAGAAATCAAATGAAGGGAAATGCTTGATGATCAAGGAGGCCATGGTGTTAAGTCCACCACATGATGCAATATGTTCACAACCAGATGGGTTGTCATTTGCTAAGTTCATAAGAACCTTCCAGAAAAACAAAGGAAAATCAGATATACGTCATTGCAAAACACAAATAACCTTTTCTATCATAAAATACAATCCATCAGCTGTGAAAATGTTTCACCAGTGCCCAGCAAATAAAAGGAGCAACTGGGACTAGACCATGTAGACAGCTATAGTATTATTTTTTTAATGATAAGATAAAGGTGCACACAATCTTTCATCAAATATCCTACTAAGGAGCAGAAAATGATAAAGACAGACAACAATTATTCAAAAGATCTCACATATACTGTCACCAAATACAATATAATGGCACACATGCCTAGGCCTACAGTCAGCGCAAGCTTGAGACAAGATCAAACACTAGCTTAGGCATAGACTTACAAAATAGCTTATCGTCACACTTAATATTTAATAACGAAACATAACCTTAATGTTACTATAAGCTTACAGAAGCATGGTCAGTTTAATAAGCTTATTGCATTTTTTAACAGCCTTTAGTAAATAAGCCTGAGACAGCTTAAAATCAACTAGAGCAATGCCAAATTAAGTCAAACAGCCAACACAAATTGAACTCTGACTTCAGCATCAGACTCAGCCCACTGCTCGAGCATGCATGATATAAAGCAGATATAATGGCGCATTTGTCTTGATATTCCTTTCTTTAACTTCTAACCAAGATGCCACACATCCAGTTTAACAAACAGTAAGTATGTGGTATATACAATAGTGAAAGTCCCCTCAGTGCATGCAATTATATAACTTCACACAGGGAACAAATTTGCTAAAAGGTTTAACAAAATATACTAAACACTCGCAAATGAACTTCCATTTCCAGGTGTCAGCCGACAAAAATAATACAAGCTTACCTTAATTGACGCCAGAAGGCATTCTTCCAAAAGACTGGACTCATCATCAACATTAGAAGGGGATGTTGAACCCAATTGATGATTATCTTCAGGTTGACATGATTCCTGAGTTCCAATGGCCGCAATCTCACAATCTTCTGATAGTTTCTCATTTGCTGATTTTGCTTGACGTCCCTGGGATGATTTCTTTTTTGAACCAAATAGCCCCCAATTTAAAGGCTCCTGGTCAACATCATCAAATGCAAAAGGATCACTACCACTACCAGTGCTCAAATCACTGTTGCCATTTTCAGATAGACGCCTTCGTTTTGCCACTTCTCTGGAGGTTCCATCAGAATTTGGTCCTGTTATAGAAACCCATCCACTTGACCCTCTAACAGGGTTGGCTTTACCACGATCCTTTCTTATATTGAGCTTCATACCAACATCATTGCTGTGCTTTTCACCTAATGAACCACTTGATACCCTGTTACTTGAAATAGACTGGGAACAATCGAGCGTCATTTGTGACAGGCCAACATCACTACTAGAAGATATAGAAATATGAGAAACATCTGATTTGGCAGATGCGCAATTTTGGCGTTTCAGGTTCAGCGAAAGGTTATTTATCTTTGAGTTCTTGCACTTGTCAGTACCATTCAACGAAATTGCACCCTTGCTGTCTGCTGCACAATACAAATTCGAACATTAAACCATATTAAACTTTTTTCTATGTCAACAGAAGTTGACCAGCATACTTTTGTGTATAGGGTACAGTTGTGCACATGCACTATAGCCTAAGTGCCCTTGAAATTTATTGCTCCACCCAGAGGATATTATGGGTCATAGATATAATCTTTGTCAGATTTTTTACCTGTGCTGCTCGAAGCAACTGAAGAATTTTGAAGGAGAGACAGAACTGCAGTGAAGGAGAATAGCCATGAGATCGGAAATTGTCAAAGTGTGCGTTGAACATTACATTACACGGGAATAGAAAAATATTGAAATATCAAGCAGAATTACCTGATAATGATTCAATAATACTGATAATAACACCAACAAGAGAAAGTGGAGAGCCTCTAGGACTCAGTCTTCTACTCATGCTAAGCAAGTGGACCTGCAAGGATCAGAAGGAGCCGGGAGCAAATTAAGCAGTAGGACATGGTAATACTATCTATCACGGCGCAGAACTGACAAGTATAATAAACTGAACTTACAAGATATCAAAAATTACCTTGTTATCGTAACTTAAAAACGTTGCATTCTCTAAAATCTTCAAACATTTCAAGAGGAGCGCAGCACTTTCCAAAGATGTTCCTTCTTTTATGTCCAAGGACAGAATGGATGCATCCTTTACAATTCTCTGATAAACAAGATTTCACAGCAGTCAGCAGAAACATATTACCAAAGCATCCATTTAACTGAAGCAGTGTAATATGAAAAGCATTTTGTATGCAAAATGGGCAAAACGGTATTGCAAATAATTCACTATGGGAATAGAAAATATACAGATCAGGACCCCCAGGCAATAATCTATACGGATAAGAAATATGGCAAGTGGCTTCAATTTACTTAAGTCTCAAAGAAAGGCAAGTGTTGCTAGAAACTGCAGCATTCAACAGATCGCAATGTCTCTATGCCAAGTTATCACGTAACCATTACAGGTTCAAAATTCAAAAAGAGTATTGCTTAGCATGGCAGTGTATCCAGCACGTTATTCATGAATCGCTGCAATGCTTCATTTAGGATCAACAATTTTCATTTGGAGAAAAATTCCACAGCATAATTCTGTGCACTAGCGAAGTTCTAATGTACAGCTTCAAGCATGTCGGAGCTTAAAATGTACATATTACAAAGCATGCAACCATCTTTCAGCATTGTAACAGAATAACAATGACAGAGTGTTGTTCATGTAAGCTTTTGCCGAAGGACAATTTACCATAAAACACATTGACGAAATAAACAAAACATAAACAAGATCTTACCTCCAGTGTCGAATGACAATCTATCATAACATCAAAAATATTATCAAGACCACCTGACACCCTTAATGTTTCTTTAAAATCTCCTCCAACTCTAGACACCTTGTCAGAAGTCTCTGAAAATATAAACATTTGAAAATGAGAAATATTTTGGTCATGGTAACAAAAAGTTACTGCTAGTATATATGGACTCAAACTATGCAAAACAGATGTATTCAGAATTGAAAATCAAAAGCAACTGAATCAAGGGCTAGGCAAATTCCTGAAGCTGTGAACATGCAATGCTTAACTTGTGAATTGATAGCGCATTTGGTTTGCAAATGCTACAATGGCAGTCATAATCATGATGAAGAAATTGATTAAAAAACCTTACCCTCTAATGCAACGCCAGACAAGCATGCCTTTTCCATTGTCAACAAAGCAAGCCATTTTGAACATAATTGCGGCCTCGATGTTCTCCTGTCATCCTTGCCAAGTGGCTTGATTTCCTTACAACCTAAGAGGATTTCTTCAACTTTTGAAATGATATCCTCTGAACTGGAATCAGAATCCTTATTTGAGCCATTGAGCATTGTAACTTTACTGATTCCAAGAAGTTTGGAACCTATAGATGGTGCTTTGGCATCAATAGCATCCACTGGAGGGTTTAATAATTTAAGAAGAAACTGGATACAGGATTCTGAATCTAGCAAATGATTGTCTTGTACCTGAATAACAGGAAAGGGGAAGATTGGTCATAAGGAAAACTGCAGCTAAAGGAATGATCATCAGAACTCAGAAGTACTAAAGAGCAGCAACTGTTGGGGAAAAAATCACATTCAACGAGCAACATTTGTTAATTTTCAAATTAAATAATTGAAAATCTGATTACAAATAACCATACTAGCTGGACTTTTGAATTATATGAAGTTCACTGTCAATAAATATGAAAAATAATGCATAGTGTTGCTAAAATTATTTTACTTTTATCGCACATTAATATTGAGAAAGAACATGAAAGCTTCTCCTATAAAAACAATGTAAAAACACAGAAAATGAATTCGTCACAACATGATATCTGAGTGATTTGTGAGAATAGAATACTCTATATACATAGCACGGCAAGCAGCATGTACAGCATATCATCTGGTGGTTCGGGATTAAGAGGTACTCACATCACTTGCCAAAACAAATAAAAGAGCTGCTGCTGCAACACCGAGGGGAGGATCATCGATGTTAAGAACCAAAACATTATCGATAATTTGCTGCACCAATCTACAGGATATTAAGAAAAAGGCACTTGTGAGTAAAAACTAACACAGGAAACATGTAAGATTTAAGGAAGAAAAACGAAATGGAACACTGTTGTCTGTAAAGTTGTGGTATTGATTTTGGCACTTGGAGATGTACTGAAATTCAACTGAATAGTAAAGATAAATATACATGCCTGATTACATATAAAAACAATTTATTCCCAGAGAATTTATTTTGAGCACAACATGGTGATAATTAGTCGACTAGGCAATTATCCGCATCTGCAAGCTCTTAATAATTCTACATGACCTTCAGTAACCCTAAAACAGAGCGCGATGGTGGTTTGAAGGCCAAAGGTGGTTTCTTTCCAAGATAAGCCCCAATTCTTGACCCTTAATCGCACGAAATCCCAATCTTTCAACCCACAGGAAGCCCCAATTTCATAACCCTAACACGAGGTCAAAGATTGGCCCCGAACAAGAAGAAGAGCAAGAACCCAATTGTTCTTCTTTACTGAGCGCCCAAATGTTGGTATAATACTGAGTTAAGGAGTGAAACGTTGGTGTTTTTCCCAGCTCAAATAGGTAGCAACTTTACATGTTTAATAATACAATGTTGGTTTGAAAAGTGAAGACCTTGTTGGACAGAGGAGAAATGGCAAGTTTGAGTTCAAAGAACAGCCTTTATACCAAGAATCTTCTACAGATATATCTATAGGCCCAGGCAATCCTAATTCAATAGGGAAGATACTATTGTATACATTTCCAAGCACTCACGAAGCAGACTGCTAGAAATGCAAAAAAAACTAAGCGCACACTCCTTAAACCCAGTCGTAATAGTCATGTCAGAAGCACAAAATGGTGATAATTAGTCGACTAGGCAATTATCGGCATCTGCAAGCTCTTAATTGTACATGACCTTCAGTAACCCTAAAACAGAGCGCGCTGGTGGTTTTGAAGGTGAAAGGTGGTTTCTTTTCAAGATAAGCCCCAATTCTTGACTCGTACAAAATCGGAATCTTTGGACCCACAGGAATCCCCAATTTCGTAACCCTAACAACACGAGGTCAAGATTGGCCCCGAACAAGAAAAGGAGAGCAAGAACCCAATTGCAGAGCGCAAGAAGAGAGCGGCGTACTGACCCCTGAGCCCGTAGGGTGCGTCGGTGCGCGGCGGAGGCGCAGATCCCTAGCAAGCTGAGCATGCTGGCGCGGCGCACCCGCCTGGGCGCGGTGGGCCGCATCCCGTCGAGCGCGAAATTGACCTCGTCGACGCTCTCCATCATCTCCCCGTACTCCTCGGCCTCCATGAGCGTGGCGGTGGCGGCCGGCTCGGGGTCCGCGCGCGCCCCTTTTCTTGCCCCCCTCCCGCGCCGCCGCGGGCCGTCTAGTAGGAGGGAGGGGGGCGGCGGCTGGTGCGTGGGCGGGTCCTCGTCGAAGTCCCACATGGAGGAGGACTCCTGGGACGCCGGGAAGGGCTGCGAGGAGGAGGAGCCCAGCAGCGGGAGGTCGTCGTCGTTCCCATCCCCGGCGTCGAAGTCGAAGGCGTCCTGCGAGGACGAGAGGCCGCGCGGCTCCCCTCCGGCGCCGGCGCCGCCGTCGGAGGAGAAGGAGGAGCGGGATCTGCGGCTGTAGGTGCGCACGATCATGGCGACTGGCCGCTGGTGGTGGTGCTGCGAGCTGCGGCTCCGCGCATACGGGGTGGAGAGAGAGAGAGAGAGAGAGAGATTTGGGCCTAGTCTGGTTTTCGAACGTTTTGCTGTGTGCGCTGCGCCGGGTTGCGGCTGGCTGATCCGGATTTCGGGATTTTTTTTCACTTTGTTCTGAGACGGGACTGGAGCTGGAGCTGGGGATTTGGGAGAGGAGGTATTTTCCTTCGGGAATGCGGTGGGGGGGCTCGCTGGAGGGTGGGCCCCCGGTGGTTTGTTCTAGTACGTTTTGCCCTTTTGCTCTCTTGGTCACAACATCTCCACTCGTCCCCCGACGAGCCCCCGAGCGACGTTTTTTCCATCCGGACGGCGAAATTCGGCTCAGTCGCGCCCCCGGTTCCTCGTTTTCGTCCGGATTTGGCCCTTCATCCATCCGGCGAGCCCACGCCATCCCCGGCCCCCCGGGGCGCGCTCGGGGACTCCGGACGAAAGATTTTGGCGCGAAACGTCATGTGGACCCGCGTAGTCGGCGACTGGAAAACCAAATCCTGTCGATTTTCCCTCCAATTTGCTTGCATATCCCCATTCCCTCCAATTTGCTTGCATATCCCCATTCTCTCCCGCCGAAATTCCCCAATCTCCTCGTCTTCCAGCTCCAGTTCCCGGCGGCGTCTTCTCGTCCACCACCACTCTCCTCCTCGTCTTCTCGTCCACCGCAATGCCGTCGAAGGCGCCGGCGAGGAAGATGCGGGCGAAGAAGACGAAGCCGCCGGGCATGTCGAACGCCGAGTGGGCGGCGGACGAGAAACGGCGCGAGGTGGAGACAAGCGGCAGGGCGGAGAGGGTGAAAAAAGCCGCCGCCAAGAGGGCGGCGGCGGCGGCCCGGGACGAACAAGCGAGGATGATCAGCATGGCCATGAGCGGCGGCAGCATGTTCCTCGGCCAATGGCCGACGCAAGGTACAACCGGTTCTCGTCGTCCTTCTCCCCTTCGCCGTACTCGTCGTCGCCGACCGCCGTGTTCCAAGAGGGCGCCTACGTCCAATCGTCCGAGTCCACGCCGTCGCCGCCCGAGCTTGACGTCGGCGGCGGCGATTCGAGGGCACCTCGCCGGCCATGCGACGAGGGCCGCTCGCGTTCGGTGCGATGGCGGCGCCGAACGAAGAGGAGATCCACGAGATGATCACCTCCGACTCCGCCGCCGCCGCTGCGAGCCCGGGGTTTTCATGGCCGCCGCCGTGCGTGCCGGGTTCTTCACGCAAGAGGAGCGAGAGGGCGACGGCCGCCGTGGCGGCGCGCAACGAGCATCGGGAGGATGTTGCCGACGGAAGCCAAGCCGTCGAAGAAGAAGACGAGGAAGAAGAAGAGCCAACACAAGCCGCCGCCAACCTGTCGAAGGGGAAGAAGAAGAGGAAGAAGGACTCGCCGCCTGCCGAACCGCGTATCAAATGGACGCCGAAGGAAGAGGAGTGCCTCGTCGAAGCTTGGAAGACCGTGTCCACGAACGGCATAATCGGGGCCAATCAGTCGTTCGACACATGCGGCTTCGAGTGAAGCGGGCGTACGAGGAGCGCAAACTCGTCGATCCCTACTTCAACAAGACGAACATGAACGTGTACCGGGAGACAAGGCAATGGCCACCCATTGGGGGATCATGCGAGACGGCGTGCGGCAAATGGCACGGCATACGGGAGGAGTGCGACAAACGGCCGATCGGCGGCCACGACTTGGAGCAAAAGGTATGCTCCGTCGACCCTGCATCACCGAGGTACATCGTCGTTAGGCGACCCGTATCGCCGTGCTCTTTTTCCCAGCGCCGAGCTTTGGACATGTACACGGACGACACCGGCATGCAGTTCAAGTTCCTCAACGTCTACGCCCGCCTCGAGAACTGCGAGAAGTGGAAGGAAGTCCGCACGACCCTCTCGAAGAGCAAGACCGAGCAGTACAACCCCGACGCTCTGGCGGCTTGCGCGGCGGAAGGGCGCCCTGAACTCGGCCAGAAGAAGCTCAAAGAGCTCAAAAAGACGGGCAATCCCGCCGACAGGATGCAGGCGTCGATCGACAAGTGCTGGGCCGACTTGAGGTCGCACGCCGACGGGAGGAACGACAAGTTCGACGGCAGGTGGCGGGAGATGCTCGCCAACCAAGGCGTCCGGATCGCCCTGCTGAAGACGACGGCGGCGGCGAAGAAGAGGAACACAGACTTGGCGTTCCTCATGGGCGACGGCGACATGGAACTGATGGACGAGGAGACGAGGAATTGGTACCAGGGCCACCGCAGCGACATCCTCCGAGCCACTCCGGCCAGTCCTTTGTCGTCTCCGCCGGCTCCTACCTCGTCTACCTCACCATCTACCTCGTCGACTGCGGCTGCTTCGACGTCCACTGCCGCTGCTTCATCGTCGGCCGCCGCAGCCGCTTCGGCCACGGCGTGTGAGGAAACTGGTCCGTCGGACACCGCCGTGCCGGCCAGGACTGCCGACGAGCCTGTCTCCGTGTAATTTCCCTCCGATCGCCGATCTGTGGCTGATCCTTTTGCTCCTTTTGCCGATCAACTGGCCGTACTTGTAGCGCGGGACGGCGATTTGTTTGAATTTAAACTCTATCCGCCGAACTCCGGGTGGACGAATGGAAATACGGTACTCCCCACGACTTAATTTCGTCCAATCCGGCGGTTGTTTCGTCCGGATTTGGGCGTGGGGAGCGCCAACGAGTGGGGATGCTCTCACAACATCTCCAGCCGTCTCCCCAAAAGGGTTTGAGTGCACCGGATCAAAAAAGTTTTCCAGCCGCGTGTCCTAAGGGCATCTTCAGCGGCGCGACGCATTTTAGCGTCCGCGCGCGTTCGTTTGCGTCTGCTGAAATGGTCGAAATCGATCGAGCGTCCGTTTGTCGGGGTGGCTCCAGCGGCACGACGTATTTTTTTTGGACGAATCATTTTTTTAATACAATTTACATAGCTCAAACATGAAAAAAAAAACTAACGCCTACTGCTGCTCCTCGTCGCTGTCGAGCACGATGAGCTCTGGTATCACCCACGGCTAGTTGCCATCCGAGGGAGCGTACACCGGGCGCGCCGGAGGTGGAGGCGCCCAGAGCTGCGGTTGTGGCGGCGGTGGAGGCGCCCAGAGCTGCGGCTGTGGCGGCGGTGGAGGCGCCCAGGGATATGGTTGTGGCGGCGGTGGAGGAGGCGCCCAAGGCTGTGGCTGTGGCGGCGGTGGAGGAGGCACCCAGGGCTGCGGCTGTGGCGGCGGTGGAGGAGGCGCCCAGGGCTGCGGTTGTGGCGCCACCGAATCCTGTAGTGCCAGTCGAAGGGCTTCATCCTCCGACAGGCCCGGCGGCATGACGTTGGTGGCGTACCGGGGCAGCGGCGGCTACACAGGCGCGTTGTTCTCGGAGACGAGGACGCCGAGCTTCGCCATCTCGTCGTCCGTCATGTTCTCCGGGAACTCGAAAACGCGGCCCTCCGCCACGGCCTGCTGCCATTTGTGGAAGACGGCCGCGACGTAGTCGTCGCTGTCGTCCTTCACCTCCTCGTTATGGTACACGAGCGCCTCGATGTAGTCGTCCTCGTCGTCGTAGGTGGCGTAGGCGAAGTCGTCGTGGTCGTCGCGGTCGTCGTCGTCGTTGTGCTGCGCGCTGATACATCCAAAACGTATCTACTTTCCCGAACACTTTTGCTATTGTTTTGCCTCTAATTTGTGTATTTTGGATGCAACTAACACGGACTAACGCTGTTTTCAGCAGAACTGCTCTGGTGTCTCGTTTTTGTGCAGAAATCCAACTTTCAAATAAATCCTCGGAATTTATGCAGAAGGCCCTATTTTCCCAGAATATTGGCGGAGCCAGAAGGGCAAGCCAGGTGGAGGCCCGAGGGCCCCACACCATAGGGCGGTGCGGCCCAGGAGGGGCCCGCGCGGCCCTACTGTGTGGCGGCCTCGGTCAGCCCCCGACGCCCTCCTTCGGACTATTTATTGCCTTCGACCTAAAAACGCACGGGGAGAAGTCGAAGTCGCCAGAAAGCCTCCAGAACGCCGCCACATCACGAAACTCCGTCTCGGGAGCCAGAAGTCTCCGTTCTGGCACTCCGCCGAGACGGGGAATTGGAGGAGATCATCGCCATCATCATCACCGACGCCTCTCCATCAACCAGCCATGTTTCCCCCATCCATGTGTGAGTAATTCCCCCGTTGTAGGCCGAAGGGGATGGTAGGGATTGGATGAGATTGGTCATGTAATAGCATAAGATTGTTAGGGCATAGTGCCTAGTGTCCGTAATTGGTACTTTGATGATATTGTTGCAACTTGTTATGCTTAATGCTTGTCACTAGGGCCCGAGTGCCATGATCTCAGATCTGAACATGTTATTATTTCATCATGATATTCATTGTTTATGGTCTTACCTGCAAGTTGTATACACATGTCGTTGTCCGGAACCAGTGGCCCCGAAGTGACAAGAATCGGGACAACCGGAGGGGATGGTAGTGATGTGAGGATCACATGTGTTCACGGAGTGTTAATGCTTTTGTGGTGACCCAGCGTACCACTGCATGGTGTAGTACACAAGTCGTTGACATAACACAAGTGAAACACCGTTCCACCCATATTACATCTCTCAGAGTGGTACAACAGAAACATATGCGAGTCCAAGGTATGCCTATAGAAGTACACACGAACTGTTTACATAAGATCCACACAGCCTCCTACTTTACAGTGAGGTAAAACTTCAAATAAAGCTCCAGAAGAACGACTCGTAGTCTATCTTATAGCTAACTCAAGTTTAAGAGCTAATTGGCTTGCTATAGAACTCTAGCTACTTAGGTACTAGGATTAGGGAAAGGTTCCCTTCTATCACTAGTCTAGGTTTCCATTATAGCTGATGCAGAAGTTGACTCCATTGACTTCTTTGATTGGATTCTTCATCTTGTTGCAGTTGACTCCTCTGTCTTCGAGTTCCACGGTAGTTTCTCCTTCAGTGCCATGATCTAAGAAGGGGGTTCAAACGAGATAGAATGAGTACGAGCGTACTCAGCAAGTTCATATTAGGAAATATGTGTATCATGCACTAGCTACAGCCATAGACCAGAAAGTCATAGGCCAATGCAAGTTTTCATAAATATTTTTTCAAAAGGTTTATTTTATTCTGAAAACTATGCCCGTCAGTCTTCACAGGTTGACTAGAACTTCGTGGAGTTCCTTTCCTGCCGCGTTCGCAGTTTCCTTCCCGGAACAGGGAGTGACAGTCACAATTCTTGATACCCTCTGCAGAGGTGCGTTACTTTACCCCACAAGAGATCTTAACCATGTTGCCGGCCGAGAGTATGTCCTTAGCTCGTCCACACTTCCTTTGGTGTGAGGCCCAGTATAAGATCCAAGCCAATCACTGCCTTCTCCGCGACCCTGCAAACCCACCCTTTTGTCCAACCGTACACCTCCAGTAGACTTCCCCCGATAATACGGCTTTACTCATGGTGTACTCCGGACAATCCATCATAGATCGTAGAGCTTATCATCACTAATGGATGGGGATTTAAAAGGATTTCCCAACCTATTGCGGCAGTGCCTCCAGCACCCCACCGGCTCTCCGATCCGTTGGCGTGCAGAAGGGAAAAGATACAGCTGACTTCCCCAGAGCCATTATAGATCTTATGGATAACGCGATATGTACGGCGCTAGAATCACTGGACGGCATTGGTAATTAATCCTAGGGTGATATAACCCATTGCAATGGAACCTCCACCATATCAACACATACCATGGTTCCATTGCCCACCACATAGTCATATTCATAATTGTAAAATAATACTTTGCTTTTCAATGCATGAGTGATAAGTATAGTACTTTGCATATAATTTGATACAAATAATCAAATGACATGAGCAAGCGATGAACTTGCCTTTCTTGACTGCAAGATTATGCAGGCAAAAGCTTCGATACGTGATAACTCCAAATTCTGAAATACCATCATCGTCCGGTAAGGACAATGTTTAAAGAACGAGCAAAGATGCTATAATGCATAGTATGAGATGCAATCGTCCCGAGCGTAACCTAACCTCGATGATTTAGGATGGATGAGTTGTAAAGATTTCTTTAGGGTTGGTTGCACTTTTAGAATGGTTCTCAAACAAGGTTCTTATTAGGGTTTGGTTTTATTAGCATCATAACCAAGTGATGTAAGACGTCATAACAATCATACACATAAAGAATAGTGGTGGAATAGTATGTAAAGAACAGTTGTCAATTTTATGTTCTACAGAACATGGTTAATGATTACTTGCATTATACTTCAAAAGAAGAACTTTTGAAGAACATGTTAATTAAGAAATAATGAGTATTTCAAAGAAGGATTAAGGCTCCTAAGGTTTGATTGGCATTTGTACTTCAAAAGAATAACTTTTGAAGAACAGGTTAAATAAGAATATGAACTACTATATATAGGTGCTATGGCTTTCTAGGGTTTACTATTGGATTCCTTTAGTTTCACTAATAGGAACTAGTTGGTTCTTAATTTGGATTGGGGTTTCTATATAGCAAGTATTGGTAAGGTTATTACTATGGTTTCCCATATACATCATATCAAAGGATGGTTATTTAAGATGGTTCTATAAATTAGCTATTAGGGTTTACTATGGTTTCACAATTGCTTTACTAAATAGTCTCTAATGGTTTCTAAGCTAAGTGGCTTATTATTTCCTAAGTAGGTTTTAGTGTAATAGGAGCATGTGTTGTGAATTGCTACACAAGATTGGTACTAGGGTTTATCATTATGGTTCTACTAGGGTTTGATGGTTGAGGTTGATCCTAATGGTGTGATACTAAGTATGATAATCAGTGGTGCTAATATATTAACAAGCTAGGGTTTATACCTAGGTGATACTAGTGAATCATATAGGTTTTAATTAAGAACAGGAACATGAAATGACAAGCTCATGTGAATTGGTTTTATGTTGATGGATCATGATTATGCATTCATTGGTTACTTATCAAGGTTCTAAAAAGTAAAGTTGAAACACATGATCACATGTGATAAGTAACTAGGGTTTTAGAGTTACTACTAAAGTGTAATGATCACATGGATTAAATCCTTAGGGTTTTAGGTTGGTAACTACTATGGATGAACACATGAAATAATGGGATCAATGTCTTACTTAAATTGAAACTAGGGTTTCTAAATTATGGTACAACTCCTAGAATGCTGATTAATAATAGAGTTGTGGTTACTAATTACTTTAAAACAACATTAGTAATGGTGTAACACTTTATTAATTTTCACAAGAATTAATATTTAGAGCAACTTCTATTTAGGTTTCATTAAGAATCAGGGTTTAATAATTGTTGTTAGGGTTTAAAATAATTAACTTGTTAACTAAAGAGGTTTAAGTAAATAAGTTTTGATTTACTAAAATAATATTGGCTTATAATATTTTCTTGAGTTATTACTATTTAAAGAAAATAGAAAATAGTAATTTGCAATTAGGGTTTATGAATTACCACTAATAATTAAGTTAATGCAAATATGGTAAATAAAATTAATCCTAACATTTTTCTTAGTTACTGAATAACTGATATTTAATTTTGAACTTATCTAATTTATTGAATTCAAATTGGATTTTAAATAATTGAAAATACATAATTAACAAAATTAAAAATAAGTGAATTTTTATTTTGACACACATTTTTGTTTTATATTTTATTTGAATAGAGTTTATTTTTGTGAACATTTTGATATCTTATTCATAATTTTCTGAGTTGAAATGAATTTTATATGATTTTATAAAGTTTCAACTATTTACTGTAATTTAAATTAACTGATAATTACTAAACTTACCGGTTCAGACACACACACAGAGACTGACGAGTGGGGCCAGGTACACGTCGACTGCCATGTTGGCGTGGACCAGTCAAAGACTACACGGGGTCCTACAGGCCATGTTGACCTCGCCGGCGGCTTGACGCCGGCGGTCAGCGCACGGCGGCGCTGCCGTTTTATGGCTCCCCGGGATGGACTACTGGGGGTTTCCGACTCGCCTCGATTCACTGAACACGATGGTGGGGTCGCCCTACTCGGAGGACCACCGGAGCTACGCCGGCGACCACCCTCCGTGGCGGTATACTCCGGTGAGGTATTGAGATCGAGCTAGAGACAGCGCTAAGATGCGATTTGAGTCTCAGAAGAAACGTCAGCTCACCCTGATTCTTCCTGGATGGTTGCCGGAGTCAATCGGAGCCGGAGACGACGACGAGCTCCACTTTTCTGCGGAAGACCGGCGAAAGGGAACGGATGATTGGCGACGATTGATACCTCCCCTTTTCGATTCCTTGCTCCATCACGATCACCATGACCTCGTGCTTCTCCTCCTCCACTCCATGGACACCGGGGTGCTTCGAATCGACGGCTAGCCGGAGAACTAGCCGGCCATGGTTGTGGTTCGAGTGAGAGTTAGAAAGGGATAGGGATGCAATGGAGAGGCGCTGAGCGTAGCTAGGGTTTGCGCGCGTCTGCTCGTGGTTTTATAGCTCCAGAAGAGCTCGGCATCGATGGTAATTCGTCGCCGGCGGCCAGGATACTGCGACCTCGACGGAGATGTATTTGGGCACGGATCTTGGCGCAATTAGGATAACTCTGGACGTGGAGATCCTTGTATTGGCCTCTGGCATGATGGATGGCGTCCGGCGGCGTCTCTATCCGCAGCGAGGACGTGGCCGAGTCGCGCCATCGTGCTGTCGACCACCAGGAAGAAGAAGAAGGTAGCTTCTTCCCTCGCACGATTCTTAAAGCGAATCGATACGGTGGGCTTAGGCTGGGCTGGTAAGTGGAGGTGGTACTGGGCTGCTATTTGGGCTCTTGAGGCTGCTCCACTGAAGAGGTAAGTTTCCCTCTCTTTCTTATTTCAAAATTTTATTTTCTGTTTTTATTTTCTGTTTGATATTTCTATTTGAATTCAGATCTGATTTCTATTTTGTTTTGCAGATTCAAAACTATTTGAATATCAATATCATTTTATGATAATACTCACTGCCTAATTCTTTTGTTTAAACAACTATAGAATTTTAATTAGAGTGACACTTTGTGAGGTTTAATAAAATGGAAATGGTTAAGATATTGATCTCCATTCTTTTATAATTTAGGAACCATTTCTGTTTAAATGATTTAAAAATTTACCACATGTGCATGGTGAACCTATTATTGGGTTTAACTAATGTGCTTAGCAATATTGATGGTTCATATCTATTTTAATTATGGCTAAGGTTTAAAATAAATGGTATTGAGGATGGATTGGATTCATCATTTTATGTGGAGAATGGTTTATAGTTTTGGTGATGCTTCACTAATTGAAGTATAAAATAGGCATGAGGCATGGCAGGGTTATAATTATAATCCAAGTTAATCCATGGGTTGGAATTCAAATGTAGTTTAGGGTTTAAGTAGTGATCACCAATGTGATACACAACTAGGATTAGAATATGAGCATAAGCTTTGGTTATGTTTCTTGCTCTCATCTACAAGATTAAAGGTTGGTTTAAACAAGTAAGATGTAATACTACTCTAAAATTCTCTAGGATAGACATGGCTATGGTTAGCATCTATAATCTCTCTCACTTCTAAATGTCTTGTAATAGCCTAAGGTCCTACTCAAGATATGATGATATGATCCTCTAAATATATGGTTTGCCTAGGAATTCTACCTTGCAATATTCTGTAGCTTGTTCTTCAGGAAATCTGATAAACCTTCATCTTGTGGTATGCCTTCACCTCCTAGCTTCTTCATCTTGATCCTAGCTAATTCATATGGAGTGGCTCTATGTGTTTGTTCCCATGTATCATGGTACTTGAGGAGCAAATGGATGAAGAGGTGTGGCTCTATTTATAGGCTTGAGCAAGCTCTAGTATCATGACACATAGGTGGTGACTCTTGTGTTGGTTTGATGACTAAGGTGCTTGGTTGTCATGCCCTTATCCATAGCAATCCTTTGAGCATGAGGTGGCAAGACTTGGAAAGCAAGTCATGTAGATATTTTCATCCCATGTGGCATAGAGATTATCCTCTCATATGATTTATTTTTAGATAGCCAAGTGGCATTTGTTACTAAATATCTTGTGGATGGTTTTATTATTGTTGATGGGTCACTATATCATATTTGATTGAATTTCATTATAATATTGATCCAAAGATCAAGGTTGAAGGTTATTCCTCAAATTTGGATAGTTGGTGTTTGATTTCACCAAGGCATGATCATATGAGTTTCAAAATACTCATAGTCAGTTTGATTCAAATAGTTTGAACTATAAATCGTAATGTAAATGGATTTAGTTTTATGATATTCTATATACTTAATAAGTTATGATTTAAATAAGAATGTGTGGCTTTTATGCACTTTAGACCCTGTGGTTTACCTTATTTGGTAATAAGTTTAGAAGTGAATTAATTTACAAACAAAGGTAGTTGCTAACTTTTAAGTGTTAATAAGTTAGGGTTTGATTCTTAAAGAATGTGTTGTTGTAAATATAATTCCATTTGATCTAATCCATAGATCAAATCATCTCTACCCAAAACAAGGTTTTAACAAAGATCACAGTGAAGTTTATAGCGCTTGACTTGATGATCTACTTCAATTCCAGCAAGTCAAGTGAAACTTCAGTTACTGTGGTAAGTTTTATTTGAAGCGCGAAAATTCCCCGGATTTTCTATGCATGAATGCAATGCACACTTTGGTGTTCTCTCATTTTATTGCCTCTAAACCTGGGATATTACAGCCTCTCCCCCTTAAACTGAACTTCGTCCCGAAGTTCGAACGCTCTCATGTTTCGGAATGTTGAAATGTCTTGAACAGATCACCATCCTTCAACTCCATGGTGATCACACTAGATATAATTGGATATATCCCTTGTCCAAATCCTTCCGGAAGTCTTCTGATGTCTGGCACTGATACTTTCTTCCATTCTATGATTTCTTCTAGCACTCTAAGCTTATAGGCTTACTCTCCAAAGATTCTTGGATTAGGACATCTTCTTATGCTAATGGACTTTACTAATGTTTGTGGTGATAGCTTCCTATTTGGGTACTCAAAACTTGGTTCTATCAGCTGCGGTAATCCAGCTGCGATGTAATATGGCACTATGGTGTACCAGCTGCGGTGTCCAAACCTTAATTCTAAAAGATTCATTTAAGGTAGGGTATTGTTTTCCCTTACTACCATAACGAAAGTAATGGTTCTTCGTAAGGTATTACGATAGGCATGGTCCTGGTTGTTTAGTCCTACGAATGGATTAGACTCATTTAGTCCATCCAATCATGGCTTCTAGTTTGTACTAGTTATCTTCCCTTTGGTTTCTTTAGGTTCCATGAAAGGAATCTTTCTAATAATCATTAGTTTTGGTATGGTCAAACCCTTCGATCTTAAACTTTCTTAAGCCTTGATTGTCCTCCGACATCTTCTTCATCCAACTTCATTATCTTAAGCTTACTTAAGTGTTCTTGGTTTTGGAGTAATTACAATTACCTACTCAAGTTAAGGTCTAACCCTTACTTCCTCAAGATATGAACCTCGGCTTCTGGTCTGACAACCTCCTGAGAGTACTATTATATGTGTACTTCCCAACAACCTTATAAAAAATAAGATCGGACTTCCTTTCAGTTCAGACCTTTTTCTTCATCCATCATACTCCAAATATTATATCTTAATACTTCTCATTCAGCCTTCCTCTTCCCCTTGGAGTTCACTAATGATCTTTCAACTTCCTTTCTTCTAATCATTAAACTCCAAGGTTAGAAGATTAGTCTTGGTCTAGCTTATAGTTTGTACTTTTCTAGAGTCTCATGAAGAATTCTTTGCGGTGTATCCACACAGTTGTGGGTATCCATTATGAATCCTCCGACTAAATATTTACCAACTACGAGATACCAGCTGTGAAATACTAGCTGCGGAATTCCCCTTTCTTTTAGGGTAAAGAAATGTTCAGGCTGTGGGCTATCTGGTACCAGCTGCAGACTACCTAGTACTAGATGTGGCTGATTGGATACTAGTTGTGGCTATGTTATGGTTTTAGGCAATATCTACCTACCAGCTGTGGCTACTTTTATAGTTTCAGTTAAGATATACCTCACTTCACATACTTTCTCTTCATGATTATCCTATATCAGCTGCGGTTTTATTATACCAGCTACGACTTCACTTGTCTATTTTCCTTCTTCCAGGGTTTGTTTTGTAAGAAAACCACTTGTTGACACTATGAAGATAGTATCGTAAGTGACTCTACTCGCAATCCCTTCTTCCATAATGAATATGGCTCCACTTCTACTGCTCCATATTCACTATTTTTCTCACTCCCATGGTACTTCCATGTTGAAGTACTCCTTAATTAAGGATAGAAGTGAGTTTGATTGGTCCTTCCTTTAGAGTATTGTGGTTACTTCCCACAATTTGACTTCTTTCTTTCAGTGAACCATCATCTTGTCTTCCAAAATCTTCATAATTCGTCACTTCCTCACACGAATACCTTTACCCTCTAGACCTATAACATCAAGTAGGAGCTTGATATTGCAACATGCATTTGCATATCAAAGTCAAACTTCATGTATGGATCTAGTCAATCAATGAAAATCCAATAAAATCCAAGAAGATTCAGCTTTGTGCTTATAATACACATCCTTATATGCATGAATATAAAAGTTGGGTAAGACATCCCTAAACATCAGGCTCAGATGTGTAGTATATAACACCACATAAGATAGGTTTAGGTTGTGATACTTAGCACAATACGTGAATTTCTACTATTTGTCTCAACATTTATCTTAATTGCACATTTGCAATGAGACAAACTTGAAACAAAATGGCCTGGGATAGTTGAAGTTAACCTAATTTTCTTTGGAAGTACTAAAAATAGTATACCATATATATGTGCTATTGAGGACTACTTCTTATAATACAATTAGTTCTAACATGTCTACTCTAAACTCATGATTGTTTAGAACATACCACCTATAACTCTAGGATTTCTCTATGTGATATGCTCTAAATAAGCCTTCTTTAAATTAAGGACTATGGTTCTAATTAACATACTTGGTACAGTTATTAGGATTTTAAGGCCTAAGCTTTCGAACTATTCCCTAAATCCTACTCCTCATCATACTTCTGTTATCGTACTCATGATGTTCTACTCCATCACATCTTGATTCTCAAGTGAATCATATATGATTACTAACTCTACCATGACAAGTAGACTTATATGACTCCTATCACTCTTCCTTACCTCCCATGATTGACTCATCATAGGTATATACTACCTCATATTACTTATCTACATTACTTAATATCAGTCATTTGACATTTTTAATGACTCTTACTTAACTATAACTTGTATTGGTATACTTCTTCCAATAGGATATCTTCCTTATGGTTGTATCCTCTCTTTGGACTACCATGTGTTGTATACCAACTGTGGTTTACTACCACCATTTATCTTAAGCTTCAATGGTGTTCTAATTATTTGGAATGAAGCCAGATAACTAACTAACTTTACTTAAGAAAGATAGATAATAAAGATTGACTCAAGTGTGTCAGGGTCATTCTCAAATGAATACCCATCTCAAGTCAAAAGAATAGTTGGTTTAGCATAGTTGACTTAGCTAAATCACTTTCTATAGACACTACCAAACCTATAGGTCTCCTTTAAAGGGTTTTAATCCTAGGGTCAAAGCATTTGCTCTGATACCAGATGTGGTGACCCAGCGTACCACTGCATGGTGTAGTACACAAGTCGTTGACATAACACAAGTGAAACACCGTTCCACCCATATTACATCTCTCAGAGTGGTACAACAGAAACATATGCGAGTCCAAGGTATGCCTATAGAAGTACACACGAACTGTTTACATAAGATCAACACAGCCTCCTACTTTACAGTGAGGTAAAACTTCAAATAAAGCTCCAGAAGAACGACTCGTAGTCTATCTTATAGCTAACTCAAGTTTAAGAGCTAATTGGCTTGCTATAGAACTCTAGCTACTTAGGTACTAGGATTAGGGAAAGGTTCCCTTTTATCACTAGTCTAGGTTTCCATTATAGCTGATGCAGAAGTTGACTCCATTGACTTCTTTGATTGGATTCTTCATCTTGTTGCAGTTGACTCCTCTGTCTTCGAGTTCCACGGTAGTTTCTCCTTCGGTGCCATGATCTAAGAAGGGGGTTCAAACGAGATAGAATGAGTACGAGCGTACTCAGCAAGTTCATATTAGGAAATATGTGTATCATGCACTAGCTACAGCCATAGACCAGAAAGTCATAGGCCAATGCAAGTTTTCATAAACATTTCTTCAAAAGGTTTATTTTATTCTGAAAACTATGCCCGTCAGTCTTCACAGGTTGACTAGAACTTCGTGGAGTTCCTTTCCTGCCGCGTTCGCAGTTCCCTTCCCGGAACAGGGAGTGACAGTCACAATTCTTGATACCCTCTGCAGAGGTGCGTTACTTTACCCCACAAGAGATCTTAACCATGTTGCCGGCCGAGAGTATGTCCTTAGCTCGTCCACACTTCCTTTGGTGTGAGGCCCAGTATAAGATCCAAGCCAATCACTGCCTTCTCCGCGACCCTGCAAACCCACCCTTTTGTCCAACCGTACACCTCCAGTAGACTTCCCCCGATAATACGGCTTTACTCATGGTGTACTCCGGACAATCCATCATAGATCGTAGAGCTTATCATCACTAATGGATGGGGATTTAAAAGGATTTCCCAACCTATTGCGGCAGTGCCTCCAGCACCCCACCGGCTCTCCGATCTGTTGGCGTGCAGAAGGGAAAAGATACAGCTGACTTCCCCAGAGCCATTATAGATCTTATGGATAACGCGATATGTACGGCGCTAGAATCACTGGACGGCATTGGTAATTAATCCTAGGGTGATATAACCCATTGCAATGGAACCTCCACCATATCAACACATACCATGGTTCCATTGCCCACCACATAGTCATATTCATAATTGTAAAATAATACTTTGCTTTTCAATGCATGAGTGATAAGTATAGTACTTTGCATATAATTTGATACAAATAATCAAATGACATGAGCAAGCGATGAACTTGCCTTTCTTGACTGCAAGATTATGCAGGCAAAAGCTTCGATACGTGATAACTCCAAATTCTGAAATACCATCATCGTCCGGTAAGGACAATGTTTAAAGAACGAGCAAAGATGCTATAATGCATAGTATGAGATGCAATCGTCCCGAGCGTAACCTAACCTCAATGATTTAGGATGGATGAGTTGTAAAGATTTCTTTAGGGTTGGTTGCACTTTTAGAATGGTTCTCAAACAAGGTTCTTATTAGGGTTTGGTTTTATTAGCATCATAACCAAGTGATGTAAGACGTCATAACAATCATACACATAAAGAATAGTGGTGGAATAGTATGTAAAGAACAGTTGTCAATTTTATGTTCTACAGAACATGGTTAATGATTACTTGTATTATACTTCAAAAGAAGAACTTTTGAAGAACATGTTAATTAAGAAATAATGAGTATTTCAAAGAAGGATTAAGGCTCCTAAGGTTTGATTGGCATTTGTACTTCAAAAGAATAACTTTTGAAGAACAGGTTAAATAAGAATATGAACTACTATATATAGGTGCTATGGCTTTCTAGGGTTTACTATTGGATTCCTTTAGTTTCACTAATAGGAACTAGTTGGTTCTTAATTTGGATTGGGGTTTCTATATAGCAAGTATTGGTAAGGTTATTACTATGGTTTCCCATATACATCATATCAAAGGATGGTTATTTAAGATGGTTCTATAAATTAGCTATTAGGGTTTACTATGGTTTCACAATTGCTTTACTAAATAGTCTCTAATGGTTTCTAAGCTAAGTGGCTGATTATTTCCTAAGTAGGTTTTAGTGTAATAGGAGCATGTGTTGTGAATTGCTACACAAGATTGGTACTAGGGTTTATCATTATGGTTCTACTAGGGTTTGATGGTTGAGGTTGATCCTAATGGTGTGATACTAAGTATGATAATCAGTGGTGCTAATATATTAACAAGCTAGGGTTTATACCTAGGTGATACTAGTGAATCATATAGGTTTTAATTAAGAACAGGAACATGAAATGACAAGCTCATGTGAATTGGTTTTATGTTGATGGATCATGATTATGCATTCATTGGTTACTTATCAAGGTTCTAAAAAGTAAAGTTGAAACACATGATCACATGTGATAAGTAACTAGGGTTTTAGAGTTACTACTAAAGTGTAATGATCACATGGATTAAATCCTTAGGGTTTTAGGTTGGTAACTACTATGGATGAACACATGAAATAATGGGATCAATGTCTTACTTAAATTGAAACTAGGGTTTCTAAATTATGGTACAACTCCTAGAATGCTGATTAATAATAGAGTTGTGGTTACTAATTACTTTAAAACAACATTAGTAATGGTGTAACACTTTATTAATTTTCACAAGAATTAATATTTAGACCAACTTCTATTTAGGTTTCATTAAGAATCAGGGTTTAATAATTGTTGTTAGGGTTTAAAATAATTAACTTGTTAACTAAAGAGGTTTAAGTAAATAAGTTTTGATTTACCAAAATAATATTGGCTTATAATATTTTCTTGAGTTATTACTATTTAAAGAAAATAGAAAATAGTAATTTGCAATTAGGGTTTATGAATTACCACTAATAATTAAGTTAATGCAAATATGGTAAATAAAATTAATCCTAACATTTTTCTTAGTTACTGAATAACTGATATTTAGTTTTGAACTTATCTAATTTATTGAATTCAAATTGGATTTTAAATAATTGAAAATACATAATTAACAAAATTAAAAATAAGTGAATTTTTATTTTGACACACATTTTTGTTTTATATTTTATTTGAATAGAGTTTATTTTTGTGAACATTTTGATATCTTATTCATAATTTTCTGAGTTGAAATGAATTTTATATGATTTTATAAAGTTTCAACTATTTACTGTAATTTAAATTAACTGATAATTACTAAACTTACCGGTTCAGATACACACAGAGACTGACGAGTGGGGCCAGGTACACGTCGACTGCCACGTTGGCGTGGACCAGTCAAAGACTACACGGGGTCCTACAGGCCATGTTGACCTCGCCGGCGGCTTGACGCCGGCGGTCAGCGCACGGCGGCGCTGCCGTTTTATGGCTCCCCGGGATGGACTACTGGGGGTTTCCGACTCGCCTCGATTCACTGAACATGATGGTGGGGTCGCCCTACTCGGAGGACCACCGGAGCTACGCCGACGACCACCCTCCGCGGCGGTATACTCCGGTGAGGTATTGAGATCGAGCTAGAGACAGCGCTAAGATGCGATTTGAGTCTCAGAAGAAACGTCAGCTCACCCTGATTCTTCCTGGATGGTTGCCGGAGTCAATCGGAGCCGGAGACGATGACGAGCTCCACTTTTCTGCGGAAGACCGGCGAAAGGGAACGGACGATTGGCGACGATTGAGACCTCCCCTTTTCGATTCCTTGCTCCATCACGATCACCATGACCTCGTGCTTCTCCTCCTCCACTCCATGGACACCGGGGTGCTTCGAATCGACGGCTAGCCGGAGAACTAGCCGGCCATGGTTGTGGTTCCAGTGAGAGTTAGAAAGGGATAGGGATGCAATGGAGAGGCGCTGAGCGTAGCTAGGGTTTGCGCGCGTCTGCTCGTGGTTTTATAGCTCCAGAAGAGCTCGGCATCGACGGTAATTCATCGCCGGCGGCCAGGATACTGCGACCTCGACGGAGATGTATTTGGGCACGGATCTTGGCGCAATTAGGATAACTCTGGACGTGGAGATCCTTGTATTGGCCTCTGGCATGATGGATGGCGTTCGGCGGCGTCTCTATCCGCAGCGAGGACGTGGCCGAGCCGCGCCATCGTGTTGTCGACCGCCAGGAAGAAGAAGAAGGTAGCTTCTTCCCTCGCACGATTCTTAAAGCGAATCGATACAGTGGGCTTAGGCTGGGCTGGTAAGTGGAGGTGGTACTGGGCTGCTGCTGGGCTGCTGATACGTCCAATTTGCATCACTATTTTATATCATAATTTGCTGTTATTCATTGATATATTTCATATTGGGACACAATACTTATGTTATTTCATCTATTTTGCATGTTTCATCATTATTGGAGGATCAAGCACCGGAGCCAGGATTCTGCTGGAAAAAGCACCGTCAGAACGCAATATTTCGGAAGATCAACTGTGGAAGGAAATTATACCAAAAATCCTATTTTTCAAGATGACGAAGAAAGCCAGAAGGAGGAGCCAGGAGGAGCCAGGGTGGGCCCACACCATAGGGCGGCGCGGCCCAGGCCCTGGCCGCGCCGCCATGTAGTGTGGGGGGCCCACAGCCCCTTTGACCTCCTTTTCTTCGCGAAATCCTTCGTCCCGAAAACCTAAGCCAGAGGGGGTACCTCACGAAGAGTTACAGCCGCCTCTGCGGGGCGGAGAACACCAGAGAGAAAAGAGCTCTCCGGCGGGCAGGAATCCGCCGGGGAAATTCCCTCCGGGAGGGGGAAATCGACGCCATCGTCACCGTCATCGAGCTAGACATCATCGCCATCATCATCATCATCATCTCCACCATCATCACCGCCGTCATCACCGCTGGACACCGTCACCGCCGTAGCAATTTGGGTTTGATCTTGACTGTTTGATAGGGGAAACTCTCCCGGTATCGATCTCTACTTGTTGTTGATGCTATTGAGTGAAACCATTGAACCAAGTTTATGTTCAGATTGTTATTCATCATCATATCACCTCTGATCATGTTCCGTGTGATGTCTCGTGAGTAGTTCGTTTAGTTCTTGAGGACATGGGTGAAGTCTAAATGTTAGTAGTGAACTATGGTTGAGTAATATTCAATGGTGTGATATTTAAGTTGTGGTGTTATTCTTCTAGTGGTGTCATGTGAACGTCGACTACATGACACTTCACCATTTATGGGCCTAGGGGAATGCATCTTGTATTCGTTTGCTAATTGCGGGGTTTCCGGAGTGACAGAAACCTAAACCCCCGTTGGTATATCGATGCAGGAGGGATCGCAGGATCTCAGAGTTTAAGGCTGTGGTTAGATTTATTCTTAATTACTTTCTTGTAGTTGCGGATGCTTGCAAGGGGTATAATCACAAGTATGTATTAGTCCTAGGAAGGGCGGTACATTAGCATAGGTTCACCCACACAACACTTATCATAACAATGAAGATTATTTAGCCGTATGTAGCGAAAGCACTAGACTAAAATCCCGTGTGTCCTCGAGAACGTTTGGTCATTATAAGTAAACAAACCGGCTTGTCCTTTGTGCTAAAAAGGATTGGGCCACTCGCTGCAATTGTTACTCTCGCACTTTACATACTCGTACTTTATTCAACTGTTACATCAAAACCCCCTGAATACTTGTCTGTGAGCATTTACAGTGAATCCTTCATCGAAACTGCTTGTCAACACCTTCTGCTCCTCGTTGGGATCGACATTCTTACTTATCGAAGATACTACGATACACCCCCTATACTTGTGGGTCATCAAGACTATTTTCTGGCGCCGTTGCCGGGGAGTGAAGCGCTATTGGTAAGTGGAATTGGTAAGGAAAACCTTTACTGTTGTGCTGATTTTATTTCAGCATGCTGCTATAAGTCATTATGGAGAGATCTTCTCTTCAATTTCTATTTGGGAAATCTACTACTACTGCAACGGTAGTGGATGAAGCGCCAGGTGAGGAAGTAATACCATATAAAATACCTATGAAAATTATTGAACGTGTTATGGATAACCGCTATGAAGGGGATGGAACTGTCCACCCCGGTGATCATTTACTGTTTTTGCATGAATTATGCGGGTTATTCAAGTGTGCAGGTATTGCTATGGATGAAGTGAGGAAGAAATTATTCTCTTTATCGCTGTCTGGTAAGGCGGTGCATTGGTATAAATTGCTGGATAATGGGGATTCTCTTGAATGGAATGATATTGTGCCCCGGTTTTATTCTAAGTTCTATCCTCCAAGTGAAATTCATAAGGATCGGAATCGCATATATAATTTTTGGCCTCATGATGGAGAGAGTATTGCCCAAGCTTGGGGGAGATTGAAGTCTTTAATGCTCAAATGCCCCATTCATGAGCTTCCTGGTAATGTTATTATCGATAATTTCTATGCAAGACTTTCTTTTCAAGACAAGACCTTGCTGGATACTTCTTGTTCTGGATCATTTACACGCAACAAAGAAGAGTTTAAAAGGGACCTTCTTGATCGGATCCAAGAAAATACTGAAGGATGGGAGAACGACAAGGATAGAGAATCAGGTATAATTTATGATTATAAATGCATTGAAGCTTTTATGGATACTGATAAATTTCGTAATATGAGTGCTACATATGGTCTTGATTCTCAAGTTGCTGTAAATCTTTATAAAGCTTTTGCCTCTCATTATGAATTGCCAAAGAAGAATTTTGATGAGTATCATGAACCGTATAAAGATAAAATTGATTCATCTATTAATAAATGCGTTGTAGTTGAAACTGCTGATCATGTTATTCCTGAAGCTTATATTGAAAAAACTCCTTTCCCTGCTAAAATGAAGGAGTACTCTGTTATAAATAGTGCGGTTCATAAAAGTGAAAAAAAACCTGTAGAACCTGAAGAACAAATAAAAGTTGAACTTTCTTTGTTGCAATAGTTAAAGATCTTGTGACTGAAAATGTGGAGGATGGTCATATTATTTTCTGTGAAGATGCTTCTAATATTGTTTCACATCCTAATAAACCCAAACAAGCTAGTGTTCCTATGCTATCTGTTAGAATTGGTGATCATTGCTATTATGGATTATGTGATATTGGTGCAAGTGTTAGTGCTATTCCGTATGAGCTTTACACGGAGATTATGCACGAAATTGATTCTTGTGAACTTGAAGATATTGATGTGGTTATTCAGCTGGCTAATAGAGAAACTATTTCTCCAATTGGTATTGTTCGAGATGTGGAAGTTTTATGCGGTAAGATTAAATATCCTGCTGACTTTTTGGTACTTGGTTCTGCTGCTAGTGATTATTGTCCTATTATTTTTGGTAGACCTTTTCTAAATACTTGTGGAACTATTATAGATTGCAAGAAAGAGAAAATTTTGACTAAATTTACTGGTGAATCTTATGAGTTTAACTTCTCTAAATTTACTAAAACTCCTTATAAAGCTGATTTGCCTAGTAATGATTTTAAAATGGAGCAATGTGCATCTATTGTTCTTGTTCCTAATAATCCTTTGCAGCAACATTTGGAGGATAGCGAGAGCGAAATTTTTAGGAAAGAAAGAGATGAGCTTGAGGAAATTTTTCTTCGCCAACCTATTCTCAAGCATGATTTACCGGTGGAAGATTTAGGTACAACACCGCCACCAAAGGAAGATCCTGTTTTTGATTTAAAGCCTTTACCTGATAATCTTAAATATGCTCATATTGATGATAAGAAAATATATCCTGTTATTATTAGTTCTAAGCTTTCAGGGATTGAGGAAGAAAGGTTATTGGAAATATTGAAGAAGCACCGAGGAGCTATTGGCTATACTCTTGATGATTTCAAAGGGATTTCTCCTTCTATTTGCCAACATGCTATTAATATGGAAGATGATGCAAAGCCTGTTGTTGAACATCAGCGTCGTCTAATTCCGAAGATGAAGGAAGTGGTAAGGAATGAGGTATTACGACTTCTTGAAGCTGGTATTATATATCCTATTGCTGATAGTAGATGGGTTAGTCCTGTGCATTGCGTTCCCAAGAAAGGAGGAATGATTTGTTGTGCCTAATGATAATGATGAGCTCATCCCTCAAAGAGTAGTTGTAGGGTATAGAATGTGCATTGATTTTCGAAAAGTTAATAAAGTTACTAAGAAAGATCATTACCCTTTACCATTTATTGATCAAATGCTAGAAAGATTGTCTAAAAATACTCATTTTTGCTTTCTTGATGGTTATTACGGTTTTCACAAATTGCTGTTAAAGCTAAAGATCAAGAGAAACCACCTTTACTTGTCCTTATGGAACTTATGCTTATAGACGCATGCCTTTTGGTTTATGTAATGCTCTGCTACTTTTCAAAGATGCATGTCTGCTATTTTTCATGGTTTTTGTGAAAGTATTGTAGAGGTATTCATGGATGATTTTTCCGTCTATGGGAATTCTTTTGATAGTTGCTTTGAAACCTTGATAAAGTTTTGCAGAGATGTGAAGAAACTAACCTTGTTCTTAACTGGGAGAAATGCCACTTTATGGTTAATGAAGGAATTGTATTGGGACATAAAATTTCTGAGAGAGGTATTGAAGTTGATAGAGCTAAAGTTGAAGCAATTGAGAAGATGCCCTATCCGAGGGACGTTAAAGGTATTCGTAGTGTTCTTGGTCATGCTGGGTTTTATAGGAGATTTATTAAAGATTTCTCCAAGATTTCAAAGCCTCTTACTAATCTTCTTCAAAAAGATGTACCATTTGTTTTTGATGATGATTGTAAGGAAGCTTTTGAAACTCTTAAGAAAGCCTTAACAACTGCTCCTATAGTTGAACCTCCTGATTGGAACTTACCCTTTGAAATTATGTGTGATGCTAGTGATTTTGCTGTAGGCGCTGTTCTTGGACAGCGAGTAGATAAAAAACTGAATGTTATTCATTATGCTAGTAAAACTCTTGATGCTGCTCAAAGAAATTATGCTACAACTGAAAAGGAATTATTAGCTGTAGTTTTTGCTTGTGATAAATTTAGATCTTATATTGTTGATTCAAAAGTTACTATTCATACTGATCATGCTGCAATTAGATACCTTATGACAAAGAAAGATGCTAAGCCGAGGCTCATTAGATGGGTACTTCTTTTGCAAGAATTTGATTTACATATTGTAGATAGGAAAGGCGCTGATAATCCTGTTGCTGATAATTTGTCTAGATTGGAAAATATTGCTTATGATCCTGTTCCTGTTAATGATAGTTTTCCAAATGAACAATTGGCTGTAATAAAGGTGAGCTCGTGAGACAGTCCTTGGTATGCTGATTATGCTAACTTTATTGTTTCCAAGTACTTGCCTTCAACCTTTTCAAATTTCGGCAAAGGAGGAAATTCTTTTATGACTTGAGGCATTATTTACGGGATGACCCACACTTATATAAAGAAGGAGTGGATGGTATTATGCGAAGATGTGTCCCCGAATATGAACAACAGGAGATATTGAGTAAATGTCATGGTAGTGCTTATGGAGGACATCATGGGAGAAAGAACCGCGCAAAAGGTCCTACAATCAGGTTTTTATTGGCCAACTCTCTTCAAGGATGCGAGAAAGTTTATTTTATCTTGTGACGAATGCCAAAGGGTTGGTAATATCTCCAGACGCAATGAAATGCCCATGAATTATACTCTTGTTATTGAACCGTTTGATTGTTGGGGATTTGACTTTATGGGACCTTTTCCGTCTTCGGAAGGTAACACTCATATACTTGTTGCTGTTGATTATGTTACTAAATGGGTGGAAGCTATACCTACAAAAAGTGCTGATGGTGAGACCTCTTTAAGAATGCTCTTAGATATTATTTTTCCTAGATTTGGAGTACCTAGATATATTATGACTGATGGAGGTTCTCATTTTATTCATGGAGGTTTTAGAAAAACTCTTGCTAAGTATGGTATTAATCATAGAATTGCTTCCGCTTATCATCCTCAAACTAGTGGTCAAGTAGAATTATCAAATAGAGAGATTAAATCTATTTTGGGAAAGACTGTTAATAAAACTAGAAAGAATTGGGCTAGTAAATTGAAGGATGCACTTTGGGCTTATAGAACTGCTTATAAAAATCCCATGGGAATGTCACCTTATAAAATGGTTTATGGGAAAGCTTGTCATTTACCTTTAGAACTAGAGCACAAAGCTTATTGGGTACATTAGAGAATTAAATAAAGATCCTAAACTTGCCGGTGATAAGAGGTTGTTGCAATTGAGTTCTCTAGATGAATGGAGAAGTGAAGCTTATGAAAATGCTAAACTCTTTAAAGAGAAAGTTAAAAAATGGCATGATAGGAGGATTATCAAAAGAGAATTTAATATTGGGGATAAAGTCCTATTGTATCGGTCTCGTCTCAGATTCTTTGCAGGGAAATTACTCTCGAAATGGGAAGGACCATATGTTGTCGAGGAGGTGTATCGTTCAGGAGCAATCAAAATTAGCTCTCTCCAAGGCAATGCTACGCAAGTGGTGAATGGACAAAGACTCAAGCATTATATCTCGGGTGATTCCTATAATGTTGATGTTGATATTATTCAAGTGGAAACACCGGAAGCTTTCATCAAAGGGCAAATTGACAGTCCGCCAGAACTCGACTTTGAATAGGTAACTTGATGCGGTAATGAAAAGTACGCAATTTACTTTCCGAACAATATTTTTGCTGTTTTTAGAAAATATGAGAAATTACGAGTTCGAAACGGAGTGGAAGGGACGCACGAGGGGGTGCCACCATAGGGCGGCGCGGCCTGACCTGGGCCCGCGCCGACCTATGGTCTGGCCGCCTCGTCGCCCCTTTCCGACTCTGGTTCGATCTGGTGCTTTCCTTTTGTCGAGAAATTTTTTGCTATATAATCCCCCGGACCCCTGGAGGTCCGTATATCGTGTTCTCGACGTGTTTTGTTTCGAGCTGTTTCTGCCAGGATCTGTTTTCAGTTTAGAAGCACCATGGTCTCCAAGAACAAGGGCAAGGAGTTTCCGGATGAAGAAGATCGAGATCTTGGGAGGAAAGAGGAAGACAAGGACGTCAAGGAAGAGGATGAAGAAGAGGTGGAGGAAGATTCGCGCGCACACCCGCGTGCTACCATTGCAAGCATCAAGGTGGTGGACAACCCTTTTAGTGCAAACAAGAGCGCAAGAATTCGCACTGGAGGAGCGGTTCCACGTCATTACCTAGCTCTGAAAACATCTCCATCAGGCACTCATCACCCCTTCCACAATCTAATTTTCAATAATCAAATTGAAGGGACTCCCAAGGCAGCATTGCCTAGCCAGTGGGATATAGATCGCTCTAACACTGCAGGAGAGAAGGAGCCTGAGGCTGAAGAGTGGGGAAATAACTCCAAGAGCTGGGACTCGCCATCAGACAGACTCTTTAACCGCGTCGAGCACAATTCAGAGATGATTCGCAATCTCATATACAGGATTGACGAGCTTCAGGAGCTTATTGAGAAGCTTGTCAGGAATTCATCACCACCATCGCCGAAGGAGTAATTCATCATCGGTATTGGCATCCCCTTGGTTTGTTCCAAGCTTGGGGGAGTGCCGCGGTATCACATTATCACTACCTTTTACTTTTATTGTCAAGTAGTGTCATATCATGAGTAGGGAAGTTATCATATAAGATGAGTTGCAGTGGAAGTATCTCTCCTTTAGTTGGTTATCTATGTATCCCTTGGTGTGAGTTATCGTTATGGAATATTAATGAGAAGTCTTATCATTTACATATTGCACATCTTATTCTAGTTTGCAATCTCTATCATATGATTTACCTTGTTGTTAGTATTGGTATCACTTTGGGAGCATTGAATAAATCTATTTGGTTTTGGCAAACTTAGCGTTGGTCAATAGCAACAACACTTTGAGGTTTAAATAGAAAAGAGAAATACATGTAGATGTTTCATTGTCTTTCTTGTTAGCTCATAGCTTACTATTCTGAAGTTAAAATTGTTTGTGCTTACAAGGAAGATGCATGATTGTTTCTATCATATGTATGTTTGTTTGTTTCCCTCGACTCTTATGCTTGCTAATTAACCTTGCTAGCCAAAGACCTGTACTGAGAGGGAATACTTCTCGTGCATCCAAACCTTAACCCAAACCTATGCCATTTGTGTCCACCATACCTACCTATTATATGGTATTTTCTGCCATTCCAAGTAAATACTTCATGTGCTACCTTTAAACAATTCAAAACTTAGTATCTCTTATTTGTGCCAATGTTTTATAGCTCATGAGGAAGTATGTGGTGTTTTATCTTTCAATCTTGTTGGGCAACTTCCACCAATGGACTAGTGGCTTCATCCGCTTATCCAATAATTTTGCAAAAAGAGCTGGCAATGGGATTCCCAGTCCTAAATTAATTAAACTAAATAGACACTCCTCCATGGTATGTGATTGATGGACGGCACCCGAAGGATTCGGTTAGCCATGGCTTGTGTAAGCAAAGGTTGGGGGGAGTGTCATCATCATAATAAAGCTAAAATAAAAAGGCACTCCTTCATGGTATGAGATTGTTGGCAGGCACCCGAGGATTCGGTTAGCCATGGTTTGTGAAAGAAAGGTTGGAAGGAGTGCCACACAAAATGAAAATAATATGGGAGCCGCTCTTAGGAGGTTGTCTGGCAAGGGGGTTAGAGTGCCCGCTACCAGTCGTTGACAACAACAAACACCTCTCAAAATGTTACTTTTATTCTCTTTATATGATTGCAAAACTGAAAAAGCTCTAGCACATGATTTAATCCCTGCTTCCCTCTGCGAAGGGCCTGTCTTTTACTTTATGTTGAGTCAGTAAACCTATTTCCCTCCATCTCAAGCAAGCATTTGAGTAGTTGTGATCAAACCATTATATTGTGATTTGCTACATCATGTCTTCTATTCTTCTTTGTTTAGTACAAGTTTTATCTGAATGAATATAGCTTTGCAAGTTATCAATGATCATGAGAAGACCATTATGATTGAGTATGCAAGTTGTGCCTTATAAACTTTAACATGAGAGCGCTGCTCAATGAGATAAATATAATCTGTTAATTGTTCTCTGACCAAGAACGAAGTTTGCCATCACCAATTATGATTTCTTATGCACCTTTACTTGTGATTACCTTATACTTGTTTCAGGATGAGTTATAAGAGGTTGTTTACTATAATGTCCTGTGTGAATGAATATGATGCTTCTTGTCCGTATTTTATTTATCGACTCTTCACTCCATAAACATGTGGTCCTGTCTATCGAGTTCAGTTTCGCTTGGGGACAAGCGAAGTCTAAGCTTGGGGGGAGTTGATACGTCCAATTTGCATCACTATTTTATATCATAATTTGCTGTTATTCATTGATATATTTCATATTGGGACACAATACTTATGTTATTTCATCTATTTTGCATGTTTCATCATTATTGGAGGATCAAGCACCGGAGCCAGGATTCTGCTGGAAAAAGCACCGTCAGAACGCAATATTTCGGAAGATCAACTGTGGAAGGAAATTATACCAAAAATCCTATTTTTCAAGATGACGAAGAAAGCCAGAAGGAGGAGCCAGGAGGAGCCAGGGTGGGCCCACACCATAGGGCGGCGCGGCCCAGGCCCTGGCCGCGCCGCCATGTAGTGTGGGGGGCCCACAGCCCCTTTGACCTCCTTTTCTTCGCGAAATCCTTCGTCCCGAAAACCTAAGCCAGAGGGGGTACCTCACGAAGAGTTACAGCCGCCTCTGCGGGGCGGAGAACACCAGAGAGAAAAGAGCTCTCCGGCGGGCAGGAATCCGCCGGGGAAATTCCCTCCGGGAGGGGGAAATCGACGCCATCGTCACCGTCATCGAGCTGGACATCATCGCCATCATCATCATCATCATCTCCACCATCATCACCACCGTCATCACCGCTGGACACCGTCACCGCCGTAGCAATTTGGGTTTGATCTTGACTGTTTGATAGGGGAAACTCTCCCGGTATCGATCTCTACTTGTTGTTGATGCTATTGAGTGAAACCATTGAACCAAGTTTATGTTCAGATTGTTATTCATCATCATATCACCTCTGATCATGTTCCGTGTGATGTCTCGTGAGTAGTTCGTTTAGTTCTTGAGGACATGGGTGAAGTCTAAATGTTAGTAGTGAACTATGGTTGAGTAATATTCAATGGTGTGATATTTAAGTTGTGGTGTTATTCTTCTAGTGGTGTCATGTGAACGTCGACTACATGACACTTCACCATTTATGGGCCTAGGGGAATGCATCTTGTATTCGTTTGCTAATTGCGGGGTTGCCGGAGTGACAGAAACCTAAACCCCCGTTGGTATATCGATGCAGGAGGGATCGCAGGATCTCAGAGTTTAAGGCTGTGGTTAGATTTATTCTTAATTACTTTCTTGTAGTTGCGGATGCTTGCAAGGGGTATAATCACAAGTATGTATTAGTCCTAGGAAGGGCGGTACATTAGCATAGGTTCACCCACACAACACTTATCATAACAATGAAGATTATTTAGCCGTATGTAGCGAAAGCACTAGACTAAAATCCCGTGTGTCCTCGAGAACGTTTGGTCATTATAAGTAAACAAACCGGCTTGTCCTTTGTGCTAAAAAGGATTGGGCCACTCGCTGCAATTGTTACTCTCGCACTTTACATACTCGTACTTTATTCAACTGTTACATCAAAACCCCCTGAATACTTGTCTGTGAGCATTTACAGTGAATCCTTCATCGAAACTGCTTGTCAACACCTTCTGCTCCTCGTTGGGATCGACATTCTTACTTATCGAAGATACTACGATACACCCCCTATACTTGTGGGTCATCAGCTGCTGAGGCCTGCTTCGGCTGAAGAGGTAAGTTTCCCTCTCTTTCTTATTTCAAAATTTTATTTTCTGTTTTTATTTTCTGTTTGATATTTCTATTTGAATTCAGATCTGATTTCTATTTTGTTTTGCAGATTCAAAACTATTTGAATATCAATATCATTTTATGATAATACTCACTGCCTAATTCTTTTGTTTAAACAACTATAGAATTTTAATTAGAGTGACACTTTGTGAGGTTTAATAAAATGGAAATGGTTAAGATATTGATCTCCATTCTTTTATAATTTAGGAACCATTTCTGTTTAAATGATTTAAAAATTTACCACATGTGCATGGTGAACCTATTATTGGGTTTAACTAATGTGCTTAACAATATTGATGGTTCATATCTATTTTAATTATGGCTAAGGTTTAAAATAAATGGTATTGAGGATGGATTGGATTCATCATTTTATGTGGAGAATGGTTTATAGTTTTGGTGATGCTTCACTAATTGAAGTATAAAATAGGCATGAGGCATGGCAGGGTTATAATTATAATCCAAGTTAATCCATGGGTTGGAATTCAAATGTAGTTTAGGGTTTAAGTAGTGATCACCAATGTGATACACAACTAGGATTAGAATATGAGCATAAGCTTTGGTTATGTTTCACTGCTCTCATCTACAAGATTAAAGGTTGGTTTAAACAAGTAAGATGTAATACTACTCTAAAATTCTCTAGGATAGACATGGCTATGGTTAGCATCTATAATCTCTCTCACTTCTAAATGTCTTGTAATAGCCTAAGGTCCTACTCAAGATATGATGATATGATCCTCTAAATATATGGTTTGCCTAGGAATTCTACCTTGCAATATTCTGTAGCTTGTTCTTCAGGAAATCTGATAAACCTTCATCTTGTGGTATGCCTTCACCTCCTAGCTTCTTCATCTTGATCCTAGCTAATTCATATGGAGTGGCTCTATGTGTTTGTTCCCATGTATCATGGTACTTGAGGAGCAAATGGATGAAGAGGTGTGGCTCTATTTATAGGCTTGAGCAAGCTCTAGTATCATGACACATAGGTGGTGACTCTTGTGTTGGTTTGATGACTAAGGTGCTTGGTTGTCATGCCCTTATCCATAGCAATCCTTTGAGCATGAGGTGGCAAGACTTGGAAAGCAAGTCATGTAGATATTTTCATCCCATGTGGCATAGAGATTATCCTCTCATATGATTTATTTTTAGATAGCCAAGTGACATTTGTTACTAAATATCTTGTGGATGGTTTTATTATTGTTGATGGGTCACTATATCATATTTGATTGAATTTCATTATAATATTGATCCAAAGATCAAGGTTGAAGGTTATTCCTCAAATTTGGATAGTTGGTGTTTGATTTCACCAAGGCATGATCATATGAGTTTCAAAATACTCATAGTCAGTTTGATTCAAATAGTTTGAACTATAAATCGTAATGTAAATGGATTTAGTTTTATGATATTCTATATACTTAATAAGTTATGATTTAAATAAGAATGTGTGGCTTTTATGCACTTTAGACCCTGTGGTTTACCTTATTTGGTAATAAGTTTAGAAGTGAATTAATTTACAAACAAAGGTAGTTGCTAACTTTTAAGTGTTAATAAGTTAGGGTTTGATTCTTAAAGAATGTGTTGTTGTAAATATAATTCCATTTGATCTAATCCATAGATCAAATCATCTCTACCCAGAACAAGGTTTTAACAAAGATCACAGTGAAGTTTATAGCGCTTGACTTGATGATCTACTTCAATTCCAGCAAGTCAAGTGAAACTTCAGTTACTGTGGTAAGTTTTATTTGAAGCTGATACGTCTCCGACGTATCGATAATTTCTTATGTTCCATGCCACATTATTGATGTTATCTACATGTTTTATGCACACTTTATGTCATATTCGTGCATTTTCTGGAACTAACCTATTAACAAGATGCCGAAGTGCCGTTCTGTTTCTGCTGTTTTTGGTTTCAGAAATCCTAGTAAAGAAATATTCTCGGAATCGGACGAAATCAACGCCGAAGATCTTAGAATCCCCGGAAGCATCCAGAACACACGAGAGAGGCCAGAGGGGGGCCACAGGGCCCCCAGATGATAGGGTGGCGCGGCCCACCCCCTGGCCGCGCGGCCCTATGGTGTCGTCGCCCCTTCGACCTTCTGACGCCGCCTCTTCGCCTATATAAAGGTCCCAGACCTAAAATCTCGATACGGAAAAGCCACGGTACGAGAAACCTTCCAGAGCCGCCGCCATCGCGAAGCCAAGATCTGGGGGACAGGAGTCTCTGTTCCGGCACGCCGCCGGGACGGGGAAGTGCCCCCGGAAGGCTCCTCCATCGACACCACCGCCATCTTCATCACCGCTGCTGTCTCCCATGAGGAGGGAGTAGTTCTCCATCGAGGCTCGGGGCTGTACCGGTAGCTATGTGGTTAATCTCTCTCCTATGTACTTCAATACAATGATCTCATGAGCTGCTTAACATGATTGAGATTCATATGAGCTTTGTATCGCTACTAGTTGTGTGCTACTCATGTGATGTTATTAAAGTAATCTATTCCTCCTGCATGGTGTAAAGGTGACTAGTGTGTGCACCATGTGGTTCTTGTCGTAGGCTATGATCATGATCTCTTGTAGATTGTGGAGTTAATTATCATTATGATAGTATTGATGTGATCTATTCCTCCTTCATAGTGTAATGTGGGCAGTGTGTGCACTATGTTAGTTCTTGGTTTATTTTGCAATGATCTATTATGCTCTAAGGTTATTTAAATATGAACATTATTGTGGAGCTTGTTAACTCCGGCATTGAGGGTTCGTGTAATCCTACGCAATGTGTTCATCATCCAACAAAAGAGTGTATGTAGCACATATGAGAAAGAGTTATTTATTATGCGATCAATGTTGAGAGTGTCCACTAGTGAAAGTATGATCCCTAGGCCTTGTTCCTAAATATCGCTGCTCATTTGCTTGTTCTTGTTTCTTTGCGTTACTACTGCTGCAATACTACCACCATCAACTACACGCCAGCAAGCTATTTTTACGGCACCGTTGCTACTGCTCATACTTATTCATACCACCTGTATTTCACTATCTCTTCGCCGAACTAGTGCACCTATTAGGTGTGTTGGGGACACAAGAGACTTCTTGCTTTGTGGTTGCAGGGTTGCATGAGAGGGATATCTTTGACCTCTTCCTCCCTGAGTTCGATAAACCTTGGGTGATCCACTTAAGGGAAAACTTGCTGCTGTTCTACAAACCTCTGCTCTTGGAGGCCCAACACTGTCTACAGGAAAAGGAGGGGGAAGTAGACATCAAGCTATTTTCTGGCGCCGTTCTTGCAGGGAGGAAAGGTAAAAGGTACTCACACTCCGGATCTCGGCTACTAAGCTATTTCCCGGCGCCGTAAGTACTCAAAGCTATTTCCTTTAGATCCTGCAATTGCAACTTTTTGTTTCTTGTTTACACTAGTTTGGCATAATGGACAAGAATGAGCTTCTATTTCTATTTCCTGATTTAAAACATGGATTGTTTGATGCGAAAATTAAAAAACCTATGGAATCTTATTTGCATGCTGGTAGTAATATTAGTATGAACGCTTTGAACACCATTGTTGATAATGATATAGAAAGTTCTAAGCTTGGGGAAACTTGTTTTCATGATCTTTTTAGTCCCCCAAGCATTGAGGAGAAAATTTTCTTTGATGATACTTTGCCTCCTATTTATGATGATTATAATGATAGTGGTCTTTTGGTGCCACCTAGTATGGAGAGTAAATTTGATTATGATTACAATATGCCTCCTATATTTGATGATGAGAATAATAATGATAGCTACTTTGTTGAATTTGCTCCCGCTATTAGTAATAAAATTGATTATGCCTATGTGGAGAGTAATAATTTTATGCATGAGACTCATGATAAGAATGCTTTATGTGATAGTTATATTGTTGAGTTTGCTCATGTTGCTACTGAAAGTTATTATGAGAGAGGAAAATATGGTTGTAGAAATTTTCATGTTACTAAAATGCCTCTCTATGTGCTGAAATTTTTGAAGCTACACTTGTTTTATCTTCCTATGCTTGTTACTTTGCTCTTCATGAACTTATTTATTTACAAGATTCCTTTGCATAGGAAGCATGTTAGACTTAAATGTATTTTGAATTTGCCTTTTGATGCTCTCTTTTGCTTCAAATACTATTTCTTGCGAGTGCATCATTAAAACTGCTGAGCCCATCTTAATGGCTATAAAGAAAAGAACTTCTTGGGAGATAACCCATGTGTTATTTTGCTACAGTACTTTGTTTTTATTTTGTGTCTTGGAAGTTGTTTACTACTGTAGCAACCTCTCCTTATCTTAGTTTTGTGTTTGGTTGTGCCAAGTGAAGCCTCTAATCGAAGGTTGATACTAGATTTGGATTTCGGCGCAGAAACAGATTTCTATCTGTCACGAATCTGGGCTGTTTTCTCTGTAGAAAAATCAGAAAAATATGCCAATTTACGTGCGTGTTCCTCAGATATGTACGCAACTTTCATTAGTTTTGAGTTTTCTGATCTGAGCAACGGAAGTATTTATTAAAAATTCGTCTTTACGGACTGTTCTGTTTTGACAGATTCTGCCTTTTATTTCGCATTGCTTCTTTCGCTGTGTTGGGTGGATTTCTTTGTTCCATTACCTTCCAGTAGCTTTGAGCAATGTCCAGAAGTGTTAAGAATGATTGTGTCACCTCTGAACATGTGAGTTTTTGATTATGTACTAACCCCTCTAATGAAGTTTATGAGAAGTTTGGTGTGAAGGAAGTTTTCAAGGGTCAAGAGAGGAGGATGATATACTATGATCAAGAAGAGTGAAAGCTCTAAGCTTGGGGATGCCCCGGTGGTTCACCCCTGCATATATCAAGAAGACTCAAGCGTCTAAGCTTGGGGATGCCCAAGGCATCCCCTTCTTCATCGACAAATTATCAGGTTCCTTCTCTTGAAACTATATTTTTATTCGGTCACATCTTATGTGCTTTACTTGGAGCGTCTGTATGCTTTTATTTTTGTTTGTGTTTGAATAAATTGGATTACATCATGCTTGTGTGGGAGAGAGACACGCTCCGCTGGTTCGTTTGAACACATGTGTTCTTAGCTCATAATATTCATGGCGAAGTTTCTTCTTCGTTAAATTGTTATATGGTTGGAATTGGAAAATGATACATGTAGTAAATTGCTAAAATGTCTTGGATAATGTGATACTTGGCAATTGTTGTGCTCATGTTTAAGCTCTTGCATCATATACTTTGCACCCATTAATGAAGAAATACATAGAGCATGCTAAAATTTGGTTTGCATATTTGGTCTCTCTAAGGTCTAGATAATTTCTAGTATTGAGTTTGAACAACAAGGAAGACGATGTATAGTCTTATAATGCTTGTAATATGTTTTTTATGTGAGTTTTGCTGTACTAGTTCGTGCTTGTGTTTGCTTCAAACAACCTTGCTAGCTTAAACCTTGTATCGAGGGGGAATACTTCTCATGCATCCAAATCCTTGAGCCAAACAACACTATGCCATTTGTGTCCACCATACCTACCAACTACATGGTATTTCCTGCCATTCCAAAGTAAATTGCTTGAGTGCTACCTTTAAACAATTCAAAATTTATCACCTCTGATTTGTGTCAATGTTTTATAGCTCATGAGGAAGTATGTGGTGTTTATCTTTCAATCTTGTTGGGCAACTTTCACCAATGGACTAGTGGCTTCATCCGCTTATCCAACAATTTTGCAAAAAGAGCTGGCAATGGGATTCCCAGTCCCAAATTAATTAACAAAAATAGACACTCCTCCATGGTATGTGATTGTTGGACGGCACCCGAAGGATTCGGTTAGCCATGGCTTGTGTAAGCAAAGGTTGGGAGGAGTGTCATCATAATAAAATTAAAATAAAAAGGCACTCCTTCATGGTATGAGATTGTTGGCAGGCACCAGAGGATTCGGTTAGCCATGGTTTGTGAAAGAAAGGTTGGAAGGAGTGCCATCCAAAAATAAAATAAAATGGGAGCCGCTCTTTGAAGGTTTGCCTGGCAAGGGGGTTAGAGTACCCGCTACCATTCGTTGACAACAACATACACCTCTCAAAACTTTATTTTTATGCTCTCTACATGTTTTCAAAATCAAAGCTCTAGCACAAATATAGCAATCGATGCTTTCCTCTTTGAAGGACCATTCTTTTACTTTTATGTTGAGTCAGTTCACCTATTTCTCTCCACCTCAAGAAGCAAACACTTGTGTGAACTGTGCATTGATTCCTACATACTTGCATATTGCATTTGTTATATTACTCTATGTTGACAACTATCCATGAGATATACATGTTATAAGTTGAAAGCAACCGCTGAAACTTAATCTTCCTTTGTGTTGCTTCAATGCCTTTACTTTGAATTATTGCTTTATGAGTTAACTCTTATGCAAGACTTATTGATGCTTGTCTTGAAGTACTATTCATGAAAAGTCTTTGCTTTATGATTCACTTGTTTACTCATGTCATATACATTGTTTTGATCGCTGCATTCACTACATATGCTTTACATATAGTATGATCAAGGTTATGATGGCATGTCACTCCAGAAATTATCTTTGTTATCGTTTTACCTGCTCGGGACGAGCAGAACTAAGCTTGGGGATGCTGATACATCTCCGACGTATCGATAATTTCTTATGTTCCATGCCACATTATTGATGTTATCTACATGTTTTATGCACACTTTATGTCATATTCGTGCATTTTCTGGAACTAACCTATTAACAAGATGCCGAAGTGCCAGTTCCTGTTTTCTGCTGTTTTTGGTTTCAGAAATCCTAGTAAAGAAATATTCTCGGAATCGGACGAAATCAACGCCGAAGATCTTAGAATCCCCGGAAGCATCCAGAACACACGAGAGAGGCCAGAGGGGGGCCACAGGGCCCCCAGATGATAGGGTGGAGCGGCCCACCCCCTGGCCGCGCGGCCCTATGGTGTCGTCGCCCCTTCGACCTTCTGACGCCGCCTCTTCGCCTATATAAAGGTCCCAGACCTAAAATCTCGATACGGAAAAGCCACGGTACGAGAAACCTTCCAGAGCCGCCGCCATCGCGAAGCCAAGATGCGGGGACGGAGTCTCTGTTCCGGCACGCCGCCGGGACGGGGGAAGTGCCCCGGAAGGCTCCTCCATCGACACCACCGCCATCTTCATCACCGCTGCTGTCTCCCATGAGGAGGGAGTAGTTCTCCATCGAGGCTCGGGGCTGTACCGGTAGCTATGTGGTTAATCTCTCTCCTATGTACTTCAATACAATGATCTCATGAGCTGCTTAACATGATTGAGATTCATATGAGCTTTGTATCGCTACTAGTTGTGTGCTACTCATGTGATGTTATTAAAGTAATCTATTCCTCCTGCATGGTGTAAAGGTGACTAGTGTGTGCACCATGTGGTTCTTGTCGTAGGCTATGATCATGATCTCTTGTAGATTGTGGAGTTAATTATCATTATGATAGTATTGATGTGATCTATTCCTCCTTCATAGTGTAATGTGGGCAGTGTGTGCACTATGTTAGTTCTTGGTTTATTTTGCAATGATCTATTATGCTCTAAGGTTATTTAAATATGAACATTATTGTGGAGCTTGTTAACTCCGGCATTGAGGGTTCGTGTAATCCTACGCAATGTGTTCATCATCCAACAAAAGAGTGTATGTAGCACATATGAGAAAGAGTTATTTATTATGCGATCAATGTTGAGAGTGTCCACTAGTGAAAGTATGATCCCTAGGCCTTGTTCCTAAATATTGCTATCGCTGCTTGTTTACTGTTTTACTGCGTTACTACTGCTGCAATACTACCACCATTAACTACACGCCAGCAAGCTATTTTCTGGTACCGTTGCTACTGCTCATACTTATTCATACCACCTGTATTTCACTATCTCTTCGCCGAACTAGTGCACCTATTAGGTGTGTTGGGGACACAAGAGACTTCTTGCTTTGTGGTTGCAGGGTTGCATGAGAGGGATATCTTTGACCTCTTCCTCCCTGAGTTCGATAAACCTTGGGTGATCCACTTAAGGGAAAACTTGCTGCTGTTCTACAAACCTCTGCTCTTGGAGGCCCAACACTGTCTACAGGAAAAGGAGGGGGAAGTAGACATCAGAAGCGCGAAAATTCCCCGGATTTTCTATGCATGAATGCAATGCACACTTTGGTGTTCTCTCATTTTATTGCCTCTAAACCTGGGATATTACAGATTTGCTCTGGTACTCTATTAAAAGGAGTACCTTAATATCCAGTAGATTCCCTTGAGGCCCGGCTGCCACCGGCTGGTAGGACAAAAGATGTTGTGCAAGTTTCTCATTGCGAGCACGTACGACTATAATTGGAACACATGCCTATTGATTGCTTTGTACTTGGACACCGTTTTATTATTATCTGCAAATGCCCTGCTATGATTGTTACATGAGTTTCTCTCATCCATGCAACGCCCGTCATCCGTCCCCGTGCCTACAGTATTTTAATCCCGCTGTTTACTATAATCACTCTCTTGTCTCTGTTACTCTCTTCTGCTGTTATTTCACTACTGCTACTGATATAAACCTGTTACAACATATAAACTCTTGCGAGCAAGTCTGTTTTCAGGTGCAGCTGAATTGACAACTCCGCTGTTAAGGCTTCCAAGTGTTCTTTGTCTCCCCTTGTGTCGAATCAATAAATTGGGTTATACTACCCGCGAAGACTGCTGCGATCCCCTATACTTGTGGGTCATCAAAACTGTTTTTAAAGCGCCGTTGCCGGGAGCATAGCTTTATTTGGAAGTTCACTTGGATTGATATTGTTCGCTGCAAATTCTCCATCATGGGTAAAACTCGCGATCCTAAAGTCGCCATATTACCATCCACTACAAGAAAAGGTACAACTCTGAGTACCTCTGCTACTCTTGATTCACCATCTGTGATAAGTCAACTTGTTTCACCGCCACAAGCTTCACTTGCTGGTACTTCTGCTGAATCTGAAAACTCTCATAATATTGATAATATTTCTGCTGTGCTTGATGATAGTGGTTCATTGGGATCCTTTCCAGATGCTACAATTGCTAGGTCTAGACAAATTGAAAATGCTGAAACTCCTAATGAAAATGCCACTACACCTGTTAATTCACCTGAACTTGATTATTCTAGTGATGATCCTGATGAAGATTATGTGGAGCTTAATGATGATTTTATTAATAGATGCAATGCTACTGCTGATGCAAGAAACATTAAAAAGTTTCTTACACAATATACTGTTAGACATAAGCTATCTCCTGATCCTAAATTTGCTACATCTCCTATATGCATTAAGGATAAAGATTATGATTTTTCTCTTGATCTATCTCATATAGCTATTGTAGAGAAAGCCCCCTTTTGTGGTACTGAAAAAGAAAGTGCTGTAGAACACATGATTGAACTTTCTTCTATGAGTAGCTTGTTTTCTGATGATGTCAAGATGCGTACTTACTTTGTCGCTAAAAATTTTCCTTTCTCATTAAAGGATGATGCTAAAAGTTGGTATAACAATTTGCCTCCTGGTTCTATTAAAAGTCCAACTGATTTGCGTGATGTTTTCTTTCGAAAATACTTTCCTGATAGTGCTCAACATATTGCTTTACAGAGAATTTATAGGTTTGACCAGGGAGATGAAGAGAAATTGCCTGAGGCATGGGCAAGATTTTGTTCTCTTATCAGAGCTCGACCTGGACATGATTTAGAAAAGAATGATCTACTTGATATATTTTATAGTGGACTAACCATTGAATCTAGGGCATATTTCGATAGTTGTGTGATACGCGTACAACACGCGTCCGTTGGGAACCCCAAGAGGAAGGTGTGATGCGTACAGCGGCAAGTTTTCCCTCAGTATGAAACCAAGGTTTATCGAACCAGTAGGAGCCAAGAAGCACGTTGAAGGTTGATGGCGGCGGGATGTAGTGCGGCGCAACACCAGGGATTCCGGCGCCAACGTGGAACCTGCACAACACAACCAAAGTACTTTGCCCCAACGAAACAGTGAGGTTGTCAATCTCACCGGCTTGCTGTAACAAAGGATTAGATGTATAGTGTGGATGATGATTGTTTGCAGAAAAACAGTAGAACAGTATTGCAGTAGATTGTATTTCAGTATAGAGAATTGGACCGGGGTCCACAGTTCACTAGAGGTGTCTCTCCCATAAGATAAACAACATGTTGGATGAACAAATTACAGTTGGGCAATTGACAAATAAAGAGGGCATGACCATGCACATACATATTATGATGAGTATTGTGAGATTTAATTGGGCATTACGACAAAGTACATAGACCGCTATCCAGCATGCATCTATGCCTAAAAAGTCCACCTTCAGGTTATCATCCGAACCCCCTCCAGTATTAAGTTGCTAACAACAGACAATTGCATTAAGTATTGCGCGTAATGTAATCAGTAACTATGTCCTCGAACATAGCACTAATGTTTTATCCCTAGTGGCAACAGCACATCCATAATCTTAGAGATTTCTGTCACTTCCCCAGATTCACGGAGACATGAACCCACTATCGAGCATAAATACTCCCTCTTGGAGTTACAAGCATCTACTTGGCCAGAGCATCTACTAGTAACGGAGAGCATGCAAGATCATAAACAACACATAGACATAACTTTGATAATCAACATAACAAGTATTCTCTATTCATCGGATCCCAACAAACGCAACATATAGAATTACAGATAGATGATCTTGATCATGTTCGGCAGCTCACAAGATCCGACAATTAAGCACAATGGGGAGAAGACAACCATCTAGCTACTGCTATGGACCCATAGTCCAGGGGTAGACTACTCACACATCACTCCGGAGGCGACCATGGCGGCGTAGAGTCCTTCGGGAGATGATTCCCCTCTCCGGCAGGGTGCCGGAGGCGATCTCTGAATCCCCGAGATGGGATTGGCGGCGGCGGCGTCTCTGGAAGGTTTTCCGTATCGTGGCTCTCGGTACTGGGGGTTTCGCGACGGAGGCTTTAAGTAGGCGGAAGGGCAGGTCAGGAGGGGGCACGAGGGCCCCACACCACAGGCCGGCGCGGCCAAGGCAGGGGCCGCGCCGCCCTAGGGTGTCGCCACCTCGTGGCCCCACTTCGTCTCCTCTTCGGTCTTCTGGAAGCTTCGTGGCAAAATAGGACCCTGGGCGTTGATTTCATCCAATTCCGAGAATATTTCGTTACTAGGATTTACCGAAACCAAAAACAGCAAAAACAAAGAATCGGCACTTCGGCATCTTGTTAATAGGTTAGTTCCAGAAAATGCACGAATATGACATAAAGTGTGCATAAAACATGTAGATAACATCAATAATGTGGCATGGAACATAAGAAATTATCGATACGTCGGAGACGTATCAGCATCCCCAAGCTTAGTTCTGCTCGTCCCGAGCAGGTAAAACGATAACAAAGATAATTTCTGGAGTGACATGCCATCATAACCTTGATCATACTATTTCTAAAGCATATGTAGTGAATGCAGCGATCAAAACAATGTATATGACATGAGTAAACAAGTGAATCATAAAGCAAAGACTTTTCAAGAATAGTACTTCAAGACAAGCATCAATAAGTCTTGCATAAAAGTTAACTCATAAAGCAATAATTCAAAGTAAAAGCATTGAAGCAACACAAAGGAAGATTAAGTTTCAGCGGTTGCTTTCAACTTGTAACATGTATATCTCATGGATATTGTCAACATAGAGTAATATAATAAGTGCAATATGCAAGTATGTAGGAATCAATGCACAGTTCACACAAGTGTTTGCTTCTTGAGGTGGAGAGAAATAGGTGAACTGACTCAACAATGAAAGTAAAAGAATGGTCCTCCATAGAGGAAAAGCATCGATTGCTATATTTGTGCTAGAGCTTTGATTTTGAAAACATGAAACAATTTTGTCAACGGTAGTAATAAAGCATATGTATCATGTAAATTATATCTTACAAGTTGCAAGCCTCATGCATAGTATACTAATAGTGCCCGCACCTTGTCCTAATTAGCTTGGACTACCGGATCATCGCAATGCACATGTTTTAACCAAGTGTCACAAAGGGGTACCTCTATGCACTTTGTACAAAGGTCTAAGGAGAAAGCTCGCATTGGATTTCTCGCTATTGATTATTCTCAACTTAGACATCCATACCGGGACAACATATACAACAGATAATGGACTCCTCTTTTATGCATAAGCATGTAACAACAATTAATAATTTTCTCATATGAGATTGAGGATATATGTCCAAAACCGAAACTTCCACCATGGATCATGGCTTTAGTTAGCGGCCCAATGTTCTTCTCTAACAATATGCATGCTTAACCATAAGGTGGTAGATCTCTCTTACTTTAGACAAGACGAACATGCATAGCAACTCACATGAAATTCAACAAAGAGTAGTTGATGGCGTCCCCAGTGAACATGGTTATCGCACAACAAGCAACTTAATAAGAGATAAAGTGCATAAGTACATATTCAATACCACAATAATTTTTAAGCTATTTGTCCCATGAGCTATATATTGCAAAGGTGAATGATGGAATTTTAAAGGTAGCACTCAAGCAATTTACTTTGGAATGGCGGAGAAATACCATGTAGTAGGTAGGTATGGTGGACACAAATGGCATAGTGGTTGGCTCAAGTATTTTGGATGCATGAGAGGTATTCCCTCTCGATACAAGGTTTAGGCTAGCAAGGCTTATTTGAAACAAACACAAGGATGAACCGGTGCAGCAAAACTCACATAAAAGACATATTGCAAACATTATAAGACTCTACACCGTCTTCCTTGTTGTTCAAACTCAATACTAGAAATTATCTAGACCTTAGAGAAACCAAATATGCAAACCAAATTTTAGCATGCTCTATGTATTTCTTCATTAATGGGTGCAAAGTATATGATGCAAGAGCTTAAAAATGAGCACAACAATTGCCAAGTATCACATTACCCAAGACATTATAGCAATTAGTACATGTATCATTTTCCAATTTCAACCATATAACAATTTAACGAAGAAGAAACTTCGCCATGAATACTATGAGTAGAGACTAAGGACATACTTGTCCATATGCTACAGCGGAGCGTGTCTCTCTCCCACAAAATGAATGCTAGGATCCATTTTATTCAAACAAAACAAAAACAAAAACAAACCGACGCTCCAAGAAAAGCACATAAGATGTGATGGAATAAAAATATAGTTTCAGGGGAGGAACCTGATAATGTTGTCGATGAAGAAGGGGATGCGGCATCCCCAAGCTTAGACGCTTGAGTCTTCTTAGAATATGCAGGGGTGAACTACCGGGGCATCCCCAAGCTTAGAGCTTTCACTCTCCTTGATCATGTTGTATCATCTCCCTCTCTTGATCCTTGAAAACTTCCTCCACACCAAACTTAGAACAACTCATTAGAGGGTTAGTGGACAATAAAAATTAACATGTTCAGAGGTGACATAATCATTCTTAATACTTCTGGACATTGCACAAAGCTACTGAAAGTCAATGGAATCAAAATATCCATCGAACATAACAAAACTGGCAATGCGAAATAAAAGGCAGAATCTGTCAAAACAGAACAGTTCGTATTGACGAATTTTATCGAGGCACCAGACTTGCTCAAATGAAAATGCTCAAATTGAATTAAAGTTGCGTACATATCTGAGGATCACTCACGTAAATTGGCATAATTTTCTGAGTTACCTACAGAGAAAACAGCCCAGATTAGTGACAGCAAAGAAATCTGTTTCTGCACAGTAATCCAAATCTAGTATGAACTTTACTATCAACGACTTTACTTGGCACAACAAAACACTAAACTAAGATAAGGAGAGGTTGCTACAGTAGTAAACAACTTCCAAGATACAAAATAAAAACAAAGTACTGTAGTAAAAACCATGGGTTATCTCCCATAAGCGCTTTTCTTTAACGCCTTTCAGCTAGGCGCAGAAAGTGTGTATCAAGTATTATCAAGAGACGAAGTGTCAACATCATAATTTGTTCTAATAATAGAATCAAAAGGTAACTTCATTCTCTTTCTAGGGAAGTGTTCCATACCTTTCTTGAGAGGAAATTGATATTTTATATTACCTTCCTTCATATCAATGATAGCACCAACAGTTCGAAGAAAAGGTCTTCCCAATATAATGGGACAAGATGCATTGCATTCAATATCCAAGACAACAAAATCAACGGGGACAAGGTTATTGTTAACGGTAATGCGAACATTATCAACTTTCCCTAAAGGTTTCTTTGTAGAATGATCAGCAAGATTAACATCCAAATAACAATTTTTCAGCGGTGGCAAGTCAAGCATATTATAAATTTTCTTAGGCATAACAGAAATACTTGCACCAAGATCACATAAAGCATTACAATCAAAATCTTTAACCTTCATCTTAATGATGGGCTCCCAACCATCCTCTAGCTTTCTAGGAATAGAGGCTTCGCGCTCTAGTTTCTCTTCTCTAGCTTTTATGAGAGCATTTGTAATATGTTGCGTGAAAGCCAAATTTATAGCGCTAGCGTTGGGACTCTTAGCAAGTTTTTCTAAGAACTTTATAACTTCAGAGATGTGGAAATCATCAAAATCTAAATCATTATGAGCTACAGCAATGGGATCATCATCCCCAAGGTTGGAAAAAATTTCAGCAGTTTTATCACAGGCAGTTTCAGCAGTTTTAGCAATTTCAGGCAATTTTGTACGCTTTGCACTAGGAGTAGAAACATTGCCAACACCAATTATTTTACCATTAATAGTAGGAGGTGCAGCAACATGTGAAGAGTTAACATTACTTGTGGTGGTAATAGTCCAAACTTTAGCTACATTTTTCTCTTTAGCTAGTTTTTCATTTTCTTCTCTATCCCACCTAGCACGCAGTTCAGCCATTAATCTTATATTCTCATTAATTCTAACTTGGATGGCATTTGCTGTAGTAACAATTTTATTTTCAATATCCCTACTAGGCATAACTTTCGATTTCAAAAGATCAACATCAGCAGCAAGACTATCGACTTTAGAAGCAAGTATATCAATTTTCCCAAGCTTTTCTTCAACAGATTTGTTAAAAACAGTTTGTGTACTAATAAATTCTTTGAGCATGGCTTCAAGTCCAGGGGGTGTGTTCCTATTATTATTGTAAGAATTTCCATAAGAATTAGCATAACCGTTACCATTATTATAAGGATATGGCCTATAGTTATTACTAGAATTGTTCTGATAAGCATTGTTGTTGAAATTATTATTTTTAATGAAGTTTACATCAACATGTTCTTCTTGGGCAACCAATGAAGCTAACGGAACATTATTAGGATCAACATTAGTCCTACCATTCACAAGCATAGACATAATAGCATCAATCTTATCACTCAAGGAAGAGGTTTCTTCGACAGAATTTACCTTCTTACCTTGTGGAGCTCTTTCTGTGTGCCATTCAGAGTAATTGATCATCATATTATCAAGAAGCTTTGTTGCTTCACCAAGAGTGATGGACATAAAGGTACCTCCAGCAGCTGAATCCAATAAATTCCGCGAAGAAAAATTTAGTCCTGCATAAAAGGTTTGGATGATCATCCAAGTAGTCAGTCCATGGGTTGGGCAATTTTTAACCAGAGATTTCATTCTTTCCCATGCTTGTGCAACATGCTCAGTATCTAATTGTTTAAAATTCATTATGCTACTTCTCAAAGATATAATTTTAGCAGGGGATAATATCTACCAATAAAAGCATCCTTGCATTTAGTCCATGAATCAATACTATTCTTAGGCAGAGATAGCAACCAATCTTTAGCTCTTCCTCTTAATGAGAAAGGGAACAATTTTAATTTTATAATGTCACCATATACATCCTTATACTTTTGCATTTCACATAGTTCAACAAAATTATTAAGATGGGCAGCAGCATCATCAGAACTAACACCAGAAAATTGCTCTCGCATAACAAGATTCAGTAAAGCAGGTTTAATTTCAAAGAATTCTGCTGTAGTAGCAGGTGGAGCAATAGGTGTGCATAAGAAATCATTATTATTTGTGGTTGTGAAATCACACAACTTAGTATTTTCAGGGGTAGCCATTTTAGCAACAGTAAATAAAGCAAACTAGATAAAGTAAATGCAAGTAACTAATTTTTTTGTGTTTTTGATATAGCAAACAAGATAGCAAATAAAGTAAAACTAGCAACTAATTTTTTTGTATTTTGAATTAGTGCAGCAAACAAAGTAGTAAATAAAACTAAGCAAGACAAAAACAAAGTAAAGAGATTGGGATGTGGAGACTCCCCTTGCAGCGTGTCTTGATCTCCCCGGCAACGGCGCCAGAAAAAGAGCTTGATACGCGTACAACACGCGTCCGTTGGGAACCCCAAGAGGAAGGTGTGATGCGTACAGCGGTAAGTTTTCCCTCAGTATGAAACCAAGGTTTATCGAACCAGTAGGAGCCAAGAAGCACATTGAAGGTTGATGGCGGCGGGATGTAGTGCGGCGCAACACCAGGGATTCCGGCGCCAACGTGGAACCTGCACAACACAACCAAAGTACTTTGCCCCAACGAAACAGTGAGGTTGTCAATCTCACCGGCTTGCTGTAACAAAGGATTAGATGTATAGTGTGGATGATGATTGTTTGTAGAAAAACAGTAGAACAGTATTGCAGTAGATTGTATTTCAGTATAGAGAATTGGACCGGGGTCCACAGTTCACTAGAGGTGTCTCTCCCATAAGATAAACAGCATGTTGGGTGAACAAATTACAGTTGGGAAATTGACAAATAAAGAGGGCATGACCATGCACATACATATTATGATGAGTATTGTGAGATTTAATTGGGCATTACGACAAAGTACATAGACCGCTATCCAGCATGCATCTATGCCTAAAAAGTCCACCTTCAGGTTATCATCCGAACCCCCTCCAGTATTAAGTTGCTAACAACAGACAATTGCATTAAGTATTGCGCGTAATGTAATCAGTAACTACGTCCTCGAACATAGCACTAATGTTTTATCCCTAGTGGCAACAGCACATCCATAATCTTAGAGATTTCTGTCACTTCCCCAGATTCACGGAGACATGAACCCACTATCGAGCATAAATACTCCCTCTTGGAGTTACAAGCATCTACTTGGCCAGAGCATCTACTAGTAACGGAGAGCATGCAAGATCATAAACAACACATAGACATAACTTTGATAATCAACATAACAAGTATTCTCTATTCATCGGATCCCAACAAACGCAACATATAGAATTACAGATAGATGATCTTGATCATGTTCGGCAGCTCACAAGATCTGACAATTAAGCACAATGGGGAGAAGACAACCATCTAGCTACTGCTATGGACCCATAGTCCAGGGGTAGACTACTCACACATCACTCCGGAGGTGACCATGGTGGCGTAGAGTCCTCCGGGAGATGATTCCCCTCTCCGGCAGGGTGCCGGAGGCGATCTCCTGAATCCCCCGAGATGGGATTGGCGGCGGCGGCGTCTCTGGAAGGTTTTCCGTATCGTGGCTCTCGGTACTGGGGGTTTCGCGACGGAGGCTTTAAGTAGGCGAAAGGGCAGGTCAGGAGGGGGCACGAGGGCCCCACACCACAGGCCGGCGCGGCCAAGGCAGGGGCCGCGCCGCCCTAGGGTGTCGCCACCTCGTGGCCCCACTTCGTCTCCTCTTCGGTCTTCTGGAAGCTTCGTGGCAAAATAGGACCCTGGGCGTTGATTTCGTCCAATTCCGAGAATATTTCGTTACTAGGATTTCTGAAACCAAAAACAGCAGAAAACAGAATCGGCACTTCGGCATCTTGTTAATAGGTTAGTTCCAGAAAATGCACGAATATGACATAAAGTGTGCATAAAACATGTAGATAACATCAATAATGTGGCATGGAACATAAAAAATTATCGATACGTCGGAGACGTATCATTGTGCTGGTTGTGTTTTCAGGAAAAGAACTCCAGACGAAGCTGAAGAATTATTGGCTAGGATAAGCCGGAATCATGATGATTGGAATACACCTGAACCAACTCCAACGCCAATATTGAAGAAGAGGGGTTTAATTGAATTGAATGATGAAGATATGAGGGAAGCTAAGAAGTCTCTCAAGGAGAAAGGTATTAAATCCGAAGATGTAAAGAATCTACCTCCCATAGAGGATATATGTGAGATAATTCTCCCTTCATCCATGATTGAGGTAAACTCCCTTCAACGCTTTACTAGGGAAGATATTCCGTATTTAAAACCTCCTGCGCAATGCTTAGATGAGTTTGATAATTATATTGTTAAGCAAGAAAATTTTAATATGAGAGTAGAGAATCATCTTATGGAAAATTCCCAAGCTATTAGTAATTTGCATGATATTGTGGAGAGAACCTCCAATGATGTTAAGATGCTTGTTAAACATTTTCAAATGATTCAAACTCAAATTGATCAACTCACTAAAGTGCAAAGTGACTTGCTAAAAAATAATTCTAAAGAGAAACATGCTTATGAAGTAACAACTAGAGGTGGTGTCTCTACCCAGGATCCTCTATATCCTGAAGGGCATCCCAAAAGAATTGAACAAGATTCTCAACGCATTGAACCTAGTGCTCCTTCTAAGAAGAAAAAGAAGAAGAAACATAAAAATGTTGTAGAATCCTCTGAACCTGTTAATGATCCTAATAGTATTTCTATTTCCGATGCTGAAACTGAAAGTGGAAATGAACATGATAATGATAATGATAATGATAAGAATGATGCTTCTGATAAAGAAGAAGTTGAAGATGAACCTGAAAAGCATGCTAAAAATAAAAAGTATACTAAAGAAGATTTTATTGCTAAGAAACATGGTAATGAAAGAGAACCTTGGGTGCAAAAGCAAATGCTTTTTCCTGCTAAGAAATTAAATCAAAGGAAGAAGAACACTATAATAAATTTTGTGATTGGATGAAACCTTTATTCTTGCAAATCCCTTTAACTGATGCTATTAAATTGCCTCCTTACTCGAAGTATATGAAAGATATTGTTACTAACAAAAGGAAAATCCCCAATGAGGAGATTTCCACTATGCTTGCTAATTACTCTTTCAATGGCAAGGTTCCAAAGAAGTTGGGCGACCCAGGTATACCTACTATTCCTTGTTCTATTAAGAATAATTATGTTAAAACTGCTCTATGTGATTTGGGAGCCGGTGTTAGTGTTATGCCTTTTTCTCTTTATAAGAGGCTTTATTTAGATAAGTTGATACCTACTGATATATCTTTGCAAATGGCTGATAAATCTACTGCTATTCCTGTTGGTATATGTGAGGATGTTCCTGTTCAAGTTACTAATAACTGCTTGATATTAACTGATTTTGTTGTGTTGGAAATGCCTGAAGATGATAATATGTCTATTATTCTTGGGAGACCTTTTCTTAACACCGCAGGGGCTGTTATTGATTGCAATAAAGGAAAGGTTACTTTCAATGTTGATGATAAGGAGCATACCGTCTATTTCCCCAAGAGGATTGATAAAGTATGTGGAGTCAATACTATTTCTAATGTGAGAACTATCAAAGTTGGAACTATCGATTGTCCTATATATGAGCCTAAAGAAGGTTATCAAAATCTTATGATTGGATCCATATCAATACAATTCAAGGTAACATGATTGATTTGAGGTTTATTTCTCATATGTTATGTAAAATTTATTTGGTGGCAAGACTTGATCAACCTTGCTAACGAATACCTTTTATATGCATAGAGGAGGTAAACAACATCTCTTTCTCCCTCCACTTGTCTTACTTGCTGTAGCACTTTTGATTTGCAAAGTTCCTTAGTTAATTAGAGATTTCAAAATTTTTCCTGGCCAGTAATAATAAACTTAATACCCAGAAATGTGCATTTTTCAAAGTTTTCAAAAATTCACAAAAATTATACAATTGGTCTTATTTTTCGAAAATGCACCTGGGAGCACCTGGGGATGACCAGTGGGGCACCCCAGGGTGGCACCCCACAGGCCGGCGCGGCCTGGAAGGGGGGCGCGCCACCCTGGCGTGTGGGCCCCCCTTTGCCCCACTTTAGCATCTCTTCCTCCCAGACTCTTCTCTCTCCCGAAAAAATCGACACCAGCTTCCTCTCACTCGCGTTTTTTCTCAAGAGCTCAGGATTTTTCGATCTCTTTGCTCAGCCCAGATTTCTGTCTGAAATTTGGCACATTTGCTCTCCGGTATGTGACTCCTCCGATTATCCAAGTAGAATTTTGTTTGGTTGAGTATATCTTGAATATTTTGCTGCTGTAGGTAACATGTTTAGTGAGCTTGCATGCTTCTTCTAAGTTGTATAAACTAGTTTTGATGCATGATTAGTACTCTGGCAAGTTCCTATAGTAGTTCCCCTTGATTATATGTCACCAAATCAAATTTTATATTGTTTGTTGAAAAATTTCAGAAAATGGAGTAGAATAGATATCAACTAAACCAACAGGAATTGGAGGTGCAACAAGTCATGAGAGTGAACCGCGAAGAGGGAGTATACCCCTCTTACTACCCGTGCACAGATTTCATGAGAAGCGCAGGAATATTGGAAGATGTTCAGAATCTAATTTCTCGTGCAGGGTTGAATGATTTTGTTGATGGAGAACCATGCCAATATGCAAAATTGACTATGTCTGTTGTGCAGGATTTTAAGTTCAATTGGTCGCGATCTAACCCCATGGTTCAGTATAAGATTTATAATAAAACTGTCAACTTGCCATTCAATGATTTTTTTACAGCAATTAGAGTACCGCAATGGGGATCATGCGAGAAGATAAGGGGATCGCCGCGAGAGCTCTTAAGCCTCTTCGAGATGATTTGTCATGGAAGGAGTTTCTCAGAGGATGGTGGTAAAATCACTAGCATTCAACTCCCAGCTATCCGCTACTTTGCTTATTTCATTACTAAATGCGTTCTTGCTAGAAAGAATGGTGGTAAACTATCTATCCAGGATTTAGCTTTTCTAACTGCTGCACTGCAAGGTAGTAAGACTTATAATTTGGGGCATTGATAGCTTATAGACTTGCTACTAACCGTGAGAAAGGTGGAATTTGTGGAGGTCTCATCGCCTCTCGTTTACTAGCTTTGCATCGTGTAGAACCTCATCATCTTGATATTCAACTTTCCATAGAAAAACTTGACATAGTCTCTATGATCAGACATGAATTTATTTCTGATTCATCTAACTTGGGTAACCTGTCATACAAGATAACATTTTATAAGAAAGCTTGGAGAATAACTAAGAAAACTGAAAAACTAGTAAGATTGCCTGCGCCTGTTCTATTTAACCTTGATTCCAGGGAGGATTGGTCAGTCACAGAAGGTGCACTGAATGCACACATAGAGGGAGGAGGCCATCATGCAAGAGACAACACGGAGGAGGCCGAGGAACACCTCGACTCATCATCCGATGCAGCAAGTTCCTCGCATCAACATTTTGGGCATGTGGAGCCTCCACGCTTTTCTTCTGCACAGGAACCTTACTATGACTACGCCATGCATTATCCACCGGCGAGGAACAGCGACCCTCGCTGGGGTTGAACTCCACTTAGGCCAAAAGCCTAAGCTTGGGGGGAGGTATACCGGCATCACTCATTCTTTGCATATTATGATTGCTGGATACTTGTATATACTTGTTTAGTTTGTTTGAGTGGTTTTCTAATGAGAGGTAGATGATATTTGGGGAAGTGCTGCCTGAAAACAGATTCTGGACTGTTACCGAAAAAATTCTCAAAAATAGCCAGAATAGTATTTTGCGAAGCCAATTTTTGTGTATGTTCCCCAGGTTGTTATATAACTTTCATTAGTTGAACACTTTTCGATTTGAGCAGTGGAAGAATTTATTAAAAATCGAGTACTCTACTGCTGTCAAGTTTGATGAATTTCTGCTGCTTTGTGTTTATGTGATTTTTCTAGTTTGCCAATTCTTGTTTTTGCTTTGTTTCCTTCCCAAAATACAAAAAGACCAAAAATATTTCTGTTGTTTCTCTTCATCATTTGTTTGTTTTGGTTTCTTGCATTTATTTCGCTTTATTTGCTGTTGCTAGTTTGCTACAAGAAACCCAAAAAGATTTTGCTTTGTTTGTTTGTTTTCCTTTGTTCTTGTTTCCAATTCGAAAACACCAAAAATATTTGCTGTTCTTCTTTGGTTTGTAAAGTTCATTATGAGTTCAATGGTCTTCAGTGGCTGGAGCGTGGTTTTCATTTCATATTATCCAAGCTACACAAGTGAAAGGCAATAATGACGATCTGCGACAATTGGATTGTGGTGAGAGGCTGGTATGAACTCTATTTGTTTTCATTTTTGTACATATACTCATCCATGTGAGCATGCTTAGTTGGTTCATGTGAGGTATATGTTATTTAAGAAAGTCTAGTAGTTCATGATCTCTCATGTTTAGCTCCAATTTATTAATATGAGTAGCATGTCATGGATGTTTGCTTGCATTGTTTTATTCATAAGTAGGTATGGCATTGTGGTATCCTCCTCTAAATAATTCATTTATATCGACTTGGCACATGCTCACGCATGCATATGACTGAACAAAAGTCAATTAAGCCTCGATGATTTATATTGCTTCAGAGTTCTTGTATCAGTTTTATACCTCTGTTAATTTATTTTGCCGCAAGCATGATTATGACAGTTACTGCTCTCTTGATTTGTCGCTCCCCAGTCTATTGCTAGCCTTCACTTGTACTGAGCGGGAACGCTGCTCGTGCTTCCAAACACCTGAAAACCAAGTTGTTCCAAAGTGTCCACCATAAATACCTATGCATGGCATTTCAAACCATTCCAAGTAAATTCTCATGCGCTACCTTTAAAACCTTCAAAATGCTTCTCAATTTGTGTTAATGTTTCATAGATCATGAGGAAGTATGTGGTGTTTAACTTTCAACCTTGTCATTTACTCTTGACGGACTTTCATTATGGACTAGTGGCACATCCGCTTATCCAATAATTTTGCAAAAAGAGCTGGCAATGGGATTCCCAGTCCCGAATTAATTATCCTAAATAGACACTCCTCCATGGTATGTGATTGTTGGACGGCACCCGAAGGATTCGGTTAGCCATGGCTTGTGTAAGAAAAGGTTGGGGGGAGTGTCATCATAATAAAACTAAAATAAAAAGGCACTCCTTCATGGTATGAGATTGTTGGCAGGCACCCGAGGATTCGGTTAGCCATGGTTTGTGAAAGAAAGGTTGGAAGGAGTGCCACATAAACATAAAAATAATTCATGGGAGCCGCTCTTGGAAGTCCGGTTGGCGAGGTAGTTGGTGTACCCATTACCATTCGTTGACAACAACAAACACCTCTCAAAATAATTTTACTCCTGTTTTAGAAATGAAAAGCTCTAGCGCATGTTAATCCCTGCTTCCCTCTGCGAAGGGTCAATCTTTTACTTTTATGTTGTGTCTCCATTCTTTCTTTGAGCACTATCTTGAGAGCACAACTGTCATTCTTAGTATAATATGCTTGTCTCAAAATATGATTGATTGTGGTATAACTTTGATGCTTTTATCTTTGACAATCACTACTTCTAGTCTTTCTATGAACTCCAGAGGTGCCTGGGCATTTATGTTTTGCCGATCAAAATACGGGCAAGCGAGATACCACTTTAGCATACTCTTTTATGAACATTGCAATCCTGCTTATATACATGATTCATGATGCTTATTATTAATTGTTGGTACCTCTCCATGATGGACATAGCTGTTAGATGATCTTATTTGTATGCATCTCATTATGAACTGCCTAAGTGTTAGCCATAGCATGAGGATATATACATCATATGAGCAAATGTGTTCGTGAAAGTTCTTTTTATCGCTCAGTTGTTAACTGAATTGCTTGAGGACAAGCAATAAGCTAAGCTTGGGGGGAGTTGATACGTCCAAAACGTATCTACTTTCCCGAACACTTTTGCTATTGTTTTGCCTCTAATTTGTGTATTTTGGATGCAACTAACACGGACTAACGCTGTTTTCAGCAGAACTGCTCTGGTGTCTCTTTTTTGTGCAGAAATCCAACTTTCAGGAAAATCCTCGGAATTTATGCAGAAGGCCCTATTTTCCCAGAATATTGGCGGAGCCAGAAGGGCAAGCCAGGTGGAGGCCCGAGGGCCCCACACCATAGGGCGGCGCGGCCCAGGAGGGGCCCACGCGGCCCTACTGTGTGGCGGCCTCGGTCAGCCCCCGATGCCCTCCTTCGGACTATTTATTGCCTTCGACCTAAACACGCACGGGGAGAAGTCGAAGTCGCCAGAAAGCCTCCAGAACGCCGCCACATTGCGAAACTCCGTCTCGGGAGCCAGAAGTCTCCGTTCTGGCACTCCGCCGGGACGGGGAATTGGAGGAGATCATCGCCATCATCATCACCGACGCCTCTCCATCAACCAGCCATGTTTCCCCCATCCATGTGTGAGTAATTCCCCCGCTGTAGGCCGAAGGGGATGGTAGGGATTGGATGAGATTGGTCATGTAATAGCATAAGATTGTTAGGGCATAGTGCCTAGTGTCCGTAATTGGTACTTTGATGATATTGTTGCAACTTGTTATGCTTAATGCTTGTCACTAGGGCCCGAGTGCCATGATCTCAGATCTGAACATGTTATTATTTCATCATGATATTCATTGTTTATGGTCTTACCTGCAAGTTGTATACACATGTCGCTGTCCGGAACCAATGGCCCCGAAGTGACAAGAATCGGGACAACCGGAGGGGATGGTAGTGATGTGAGGATCACATGTGTTCACGGAGTGTTAATGCTTTGCTCCGGTACTCTATTAAAAGGAGTACCTTAATATCCAGTAGATTCCCTTGAGGCCCGGCTGCCACCGGCTGGTAGGACAAAAGATGTTGTGCAAGTTTCTCATTGCGAGCACGTACGACTATAATTAGAACACATGCCTATTGATTGCTTTGTACTTGGACACCGTTTTATTATTATCTGCAAATGCCCTGCTATGATTGTTACATGAGTTTCTCTCATCCATGCAATGCCCGTCATCCGTCCCCGTGCCTACAGTATTTTAATCCTGCTGTTTACTATAATCACTACTGATGTCTCTGTTACTCTGCGCTGTTATTTCACTACTGCTACTGCTATAAAACTGTTACTACTGATAAACTCTTGCGAGCAAGTCTGTTTCCAGGTGCAGCTGAATTGACAACTCCGCTGTTAAGGCTTCCAAGTGTTCTTTGTCTCCCCTTGTGTCGAATCAATAAATTGGGTTATACTACCCGCGAAGACTGTTGCGATCCCCTATACTTGTGGGTCATCACGCGCGCGTCCTCGCCTGCTGACGTTGCCTCAGCGCCTCCTGTCTTCGTGGACGAGTCGGCGGTGCAGCCCCAAAGGGAAAATCCCTGTCACCCATGAAGCCCGCCCTTCTTCTCTTATCTGTCTCGGTTGTCAGATAAGTACGCCAGCTGTCGGAGTTGATGGCGTACGCCGGATCGGCGCGGAGGTCCGGCGTCAGGTACCGCCTCCTTCGCCAGATCTCCGCGGTCCGATTAAGCCAGCCGCTAGGCAGTTGCACGCCCGACCAGCCCTCGCACGGCATCCATTTGCCGTGCATGAGCCTCACCAGCGTGACGGGGAGTGACACCCTCTTGCTGCCGCTGCCGGAGGCCTCGAAGTTGTTCTTCTTCCCCATGGCGCTGCGGTGGTGATGGTGTGACAAGGGATTAACTTATCAATGCCTACAGGTTGTAGACTAGGGTTTTAGTCGGAAGTAGAGGGCAAATAGATCTCGAAGGTTTCAGCCGAAAAGTGCTCGACAATATGAAAACTAGGGTTTCGTGAGACAATGAATCGATGCTTTCTTTGTCCCTCGACTCCCCCTTATATAGGAGGCGGAGCCGAGAGATTCGTAATACACAAGTTATAGAGTCCGGGAGGGTTTCCAACCCATCCCGCCAGATTACAAGTATTACTTCCTAATACAACTCTAGCTTTCCTTAATAATAACTTGGGCTTCCGATTCTTCTTATTCTTCGAGTCGTGGGCCTCCAGTAAATCCCGGGTACCATCTTCGGCAGGCCCATTGGGGATGCCTATGTCAGTAGCCCCCGAGATTTTGCTTGAATCACAGAATCAGGGAAAATCTCCAACTTTATATTCGATAACTCTGCCGAATTTTATCACATATCTTTGGATACGTAATTATATATTGTACAGGGATAATGGTAGTTGGGGCTAGTTCATCTGACGGATCAGGTACTAGTTAACTGCTCTAGTGGCAATCCGCAAAAACCTACTTCAAGATCACGTCCCTGGACATGATCTCGGGATACTGGTGTAAACTTCGACAGGTGCCGCTTAAGGTCTTACCATTCTGTCGAGTCCCAGTCATATTTTATCGGGTACCTAACGCGTCCATTGGGATTTTTCTTCGTATCTGCTGATACGGAAAAAAGTAGCAAACCGACGTCAGAGACGGCGCCACGCCACTCAGAACGGATCTGGGGTCTTACCTTCGCAAAGTTTTGCGGCATTCAGAGATTGTTCGCAACTTTGGCGCTCTGAGAATATATTGTCGAGTGCTTTTTCGGCTGTTGGAATAGCACATTTTATTGAGTCAACGGATGACTTATATTGCCCTCTCGATGGGAGTATATGTAGAGTTATTTATATAACTCGAAATATGCTCACTTTTTCTTCTTCCCTCTCTTTTTTATAATTTCATCGGGCACGCGAACAACGTTCCCGATGGGAGTAGCCCCCGAGGCTACAGCCAAGGACTTGTGCTTGGGTGTAGGCTCAACGCCTTACGTTGCTATATTTTTCTTCTTTCTCGAAGTTTTCATATCTATCGGGTGCGCGAACAGCGCTCCCGATGGGAGTAGCCCCCGAGGCTATGAGCAAATGCTTGTATTTGATCATAGGCTCTCGCCATTTCTATTTTGTCATTCTCGAGTTTTTCATTGTTCCAAAGTAGCCCCCGAGCATTTGATCAAAAACTTGTATTTGACCAAAGGCTCACGGAATAATCAACAATCTTCTGATGTCGCCATTCTTATGAAGCTTCATAGCCGAGATTTTCTCTTGCCAAGGTGACATCATTGCTGACGATAGCCACGATCACTGTATCGGGAAAACGCGAGAACTGCGCTCTCTCTGCCTTGCGGGCCCAAATTTCTCATCAAGTTGACACGTCGTGCAAGTGGGGGACACACGTCCTCCACTTTTTCCTGGCGCATGCACTGTAGCGCCTGTTCCTTCCCTTCTTAGTGAAATTGCGTTTTTACCCCTTGTCCACGTGTACACCATCTATCTCACAATTTCTCCATCCAACGGTGTGTCGATTCACCGCACCTCTACTTAAGGTCATCGTCTTCCTCCTTCCAAAATTTCGCTCGCGCCGCACCCCTGCTTTCCTCTGCAAAAAATCCTCCATTGCGCCCATTGCCTTTTGCGCTCAACCACGCTCGCACCTTTCTCCTCCACTTTTGTTGATGCCACCACGCACGCGGCTTACCAGGCACAACACGCCCGAGTCGAAGATGGCGACAACGGATCTGGGGAGCGCTGAATGGGAAAGATCTAAGATCTCCGCCCAGGACATCAACTTGCTGAAGAAGCTTGGGATCAGCAAGAAGAAGGAGTCGCTGCTCTTCCCCAGCGAGGAGAGCTATCCCTCTCCTCCAATCCAGTACCGGGTCAGTTTCGTCGACCACCTCATCCGCGGTCTTTCTTCCCCCATTCACAACTTTCTTCGTGGGTTGCTTTTTGTTTACGGACTGCAACTTCACCATCTCACTCCCAACTCCATCCTTCACATCTCGATTTTTATCACTCTTTGCGAATCCTTCCTTGGAGTCCAGCCTAACTAGGCTCTATGGAAACGCATTTTCCTCCTTCGCCGTAATGGCTCTCCCAACGTCGCCTACAACATAGGCGGTGTTGTTATCTGCGTCCGCCCTGATGTCGAATACTTCGATGTGAAATTCCCTGACTCGGAGGAGACACTTTGTGGAGGTGTGGGGGAAGGAGGGACGTGGCCGGTGGTCTTTTAAGGGCGGTCGCGCGGGGGATACGATGCCATTGAAGGCGGCGCAGAAGCCCAGCCGCCGCCCGCCAGTGCGCGTGCAGAACAGGCAGCCGCGCCATTGATGGCGAAGGCTGCGGCGCAGACGCGGAAGCGCTGACCGCGGAAGCGATGCCCTTGATGCAGATTCGCTGCCAGGCGGGCCCGGTGGGGAAGCGAGCGGACACTTTGTGCGTCCGCCGAGCGTCCGCAGAGACGCAAACCTGGCACATATTTGCGGCTGGTTTGCGTCTCCGCGGATGGCCCGGTCACTTTCGTCGCGCCGCTGGAGAGGGTGCCAGACGCATTTCCGATCCACGCGGACGCAAACGGTTGCTCAGCATTCGTTTGCGTCGCGCCGCTGGAGATGCCCTAATGCCTCTTTTTGTTCGGCGTGGCTCGATATGGTGTCCGGTGCCCCGAGTCCGTTCCCGCTACAAATGGGTCGCTCCAGGCACGCTGGACACAACGAAAAGTGAGGCGAGGAGAGGCAGGACCGACACGTCAGCGGCACATTGAAGTTTACCCTAACCGTCGCCTACCTCGCGACGGAAGTTATTGGCACGCAGCGACGATGCAGTTCTCGCAGAGGTGCAGCGAAGCGTCTCATCGCACCTAGCTCTGCGTGCCGGCGTTAATGAGCGTCACCGCTGTAATGTCCCAGGTTTAGAGACGATCGAGGGGTAGAATTTAGAAAGGTATGTGCATTGCATCGTAAAATCTGGGGAAATTTTGCGCTTTTAAATAAAACTGCATCGAAGGGGGACAAGTTTCTCTCTCGACACCTTACAGGGTTAGGATTTCGAGAGTGCGATAAACTTGCACCTCAATTAGTTCAATTAGGGTTTTTGAGAAGAGAGGGGAATAGTGCATCTCAAATTTAAGTTGCATGATTGAATTCAACTTAGTATGTTTGAATTTGAAATTCAAACATCACATGAATATTTCATAATTCAAATTGAGGTAATTCATTAAACAAATATAAATAATCAAGTATATAAATAGTACATCTCTTATATAAAGCTCATTAAGGAAAATTGGAGCTTTATTAATAATCACACAAGATACAATGTCAATTACAATATCCATAATTGAATTATGGAATATTACAACACATTACAAGAATTGAATAAATATAGAAAGAAAAAGGAAAATTACAAGTAAATGTTATGTTCTAAACTACATAAGTTGATCTTCATGAAGTTCTTGTTCCAAATGATCTTGAACTTCATCTTGATCATCTCCTTCATCCCTGCACACACACACACAAATCAAACACTAGGTTATGCCAAGTGGCATTGCCACTTGGCAGGTTAGCAAGAAAATGAAAATGGAGAGGATATGACCAGGGATCAGCCGAGCTGATCCACCAACATCCCAAGTTCCAACAAGGAACCACACAGGCAGCTCACATGGCTGTGTGCATGCCCACCAGCACACACAGTCCCTGTTGTCGACCAAAGAGGCAAGGAGATGGGCATATATAAACTTTTCACAGCAAACCCTAGCCATTTCATCGATAGGCTTCAAAGGGTAAGAACACCAAGAACAACAAGAACAGGAGAACAACCAGAGTTGTTCAACCTATTCCAGTAACCAACAGAAGCAAACCAAGCATCACCAGTAAGCCAGGAGGAGCAGGGCAAGCACATAAATCCAACCAGAAGCAAATCCACTACATCAACACTCATTCTAGGAGCTGGAGTGAGGTATACACAGAGAATCATGAGCAAGCATCTGTTTTGCTCATAAATAAGCATGCACATCAAACACACACAAGCCATAGGGTGTGATTACCTTGTTTGTGTCATCATCTGGCTACCAAGTCAGTTGGTGCAAGTAAAAATGGGTGAAGCCAATAGGAAATCACCAAGGGAACAATGGTTTGGCCAAATCAGTGGCATAACAAAGGCAATCCAGCAAGGAAATGATCCTATCTAGCCAGCCAAAGTCACATAGCACCTAAAACCTAGTACACCATCAGACAGATAGACAATATAATGTCTATTCATGTTTGTCAACATCAAAGACCACTGGAAATCCAAAAAGGGATTAACTAGTAATGCATTCACCAAGCCACCACAAGCCACAGAGAGGGGAGCTACCCTGGAATAGCAGATAGCTACTGCTAGGGTCACCTGAACCACAAGAAAATACAGCCAAGCAAATCTATCATTACCCAGATGGGTTCAGAGTGAGCTAGGGTCCCCAACAATTGTTGGCATCCCTCTAGCTCAAGTCATTTCAATCAAAGAATCATAACTGCAGAAACAGTTCATCTCATTTATCCATTAAATCATGCCAAGCTATACAGATAAATGAATTACACAAGCAACTAGTAACTAGAGCACTTGCATATGAGCCAAATGATCATTGCAAGCATCAATGGATGCTTGAGCCAGCACCAGCACACACCAGTACATGTCTGTGTGACACACTGACCCCAGAAAGAGTAGCAGTGAGGCACATACATAACACAGCAACCTTTACAAGCAACTGATGATCATATGATCATCAGGAACTTGCTAAAGCATGGCAGAGCATGTTACAGCTCAGCCCAGCACCAATACATTAACAATATGAATTAATCAGCCACAGGACATGAACAAATATATCACAGATAATCAAATAAGCTAGATATAAAAGTATGCAGAAGCAGTTCATCAAGGGATGGAGTTGTATAGGCACAGCTATGCTCAATTGAGCATTTCCAAGATTCACAGCCCTATACACAACATTCCCGAGGCACTGGCTCTTGCAAATTTGCAAGGATTACACACAGTCATCAAGCCAGGGCAAGGAAATTGAATACACTTGATTGTCTAGCAGGAGTAGTATCAAGAACAGAGTCACAGGGATAGATTAAAGCAAGAAATGCAAGCATAAGCAAGCACATGGCTTATAAAAATTGCATAGAACCATGCATAGCAAGGATAGCACAACCATTTGATATAGTAGGGAAGCACAGCAGCTAGTATCCATAGCGCAGATAGCAGCAGCAACTAGCACATCATGGCAGCACCAGGGCTAGCATGGCGCAGAACACATAGGCGCAGGAGTAGCAGCAGCACAAGCACATCAGCAATGGCCGCAACATCAACGCAATAGCACGGCATGATCTCTCCATGGGGAGGATTAGCCGCGGCTCAGGCAAGAAGAAGAAGGAGTAGAGCAGACAGAGAGAGAAGGAGGCGAACGCACCTGGAGCAGAAGCACTGCAGCGTGCCATGGCGGTACGACGACACGGGCCAACCACGGCAGCGCCAGGCCGCAGCCAGGCCAGGCGTCGCCGGGCACAAATGCCCCAGCACCACCACGGCGAGGCACACGGCCGCGCCACCGCGTTTGGTTCGCCAGCGAGCGACGAATCGCCGCGGATCACCACAGCCTTGCGGGCAGACACGTTGGGGCGAGCCGAGGAGGCGACGAGGGCCAGATCAACGCGGAGGATCTGATGCACCGTCGAGAGGCGGTTCAGATGCGCCCCATCTTACCGCCGGCGATGGCCGGAGGAATTCGGCGAAGGCGACGGCAACCGCGTGTCGCCAGAGCTCGGGGAGATTAGGATTTCGCGAGGGAGAGGAGGAGAAGTGAGGGCGACCGAGTGGGCCGGACCAGGCCGAAGGGGTTGAGCCCAACCCACTCGGGTTCACCCTGACAGGTGGGCCCGAGGGCATTTTAGACATTTCATAAATGCCCATTTAAGTAAAAGCTTTCACAGAATTTTCTAAAATAAATATAGCCCTAAAAAAATAATTAAAAATATGAAAACTACTCAGTATAAAATCCTCTATCATAATAAAATATGAAAATGAATATTTGGAGACAAATAAGATTAAGTCCTAATTTGATGATTATTATAATCATTTAAATCACACTTTATATTTTCAATAATGAAAATAAGTCCATAAATTCTTTTGGACTTTAAAAACACCTTGACAACATTTCAAGGTAGTATTTTACCCTAAACAGAGTATCGCTAAATCATTCTTAGTATTCACCTCTTACATGAAATAATAAACATCGGAAAAGGGGGGAACAAAACCCTAAAAATGAAAGCATGCATAATTGCTTCTTTAACCATTGCCCTTATCGGACAATGATGCTATTTTTCAGCAACAGAGGACAAGGGCCAGTCCACACCATCCAACTGCAACACTTTGCAGTGTTCAGGCAAGTTCATCGCTTGCTCATGTCATTTGAGTATTTTTTACCAAATTACTTGCAAAGTACTATGTTTATCACTATTGCATAAAAAGCAAAACCACTATTTTCATAACTATGAATATGACTATGTGGTGGGCAATGGAACCATGGATTGTGTTGATATGGTGGAGGTTCCATTGGAAGGGTTTATATCCATCTAGGATTTAACAACAAATGTCGTCTAGTGATTCTTGTGCCGTAATAACCGTGTTAACCATAAGATCTGGAGTGGGACAGAATAGTCAAAAGTGTTTCCACCTCTCGTTCATCAACGGACGCGCATTACCGTAGACACTTGATCTCGAGAGACAAGCGGTAAGGTGGGGGTCCTGTTGAAGTCCCCACGGTAATGCGGTCTATGATGGGTTGCACCTACTGACGAAGGAATTTATGGTAGAGCCCTAAATTGACGTCGTGGTTGGGGGCCGTCCTTAATTGGTATAAGAGCACCGGCGAGGACCCAGGGTCGGGGAGTGCAACTAAGGGTGGGTGTTCGAGGTAGCGGAGGGACATGATTGGCTAGACCTTATACCGGGCCTCACACCAAAGGAAGTGTGGACGGGAAAGCTGCCCGGTTGGCACCAAGGTTAAGATATCTTATGGGTAAAGCAACACACCTCTACAGAGTGTAATGAATCGTGACCTGTCACTCCCTGTTTTGAGATTTGGAACTGCGAACGCTGCCGGAAAGGAACTCCATGAAGTTCTAGTAAACCGGTGAAGGCTGACGGACATAGTTCTTCTGAATAAGAGCAACCTCTTGAAGAAATGATTATCAAAACTTGCATTGGTATTAGATTTTCTGTTTTGATATCGTAGCTAGGCATTAAACACCTCTTTTCTATAATGAACTTGTTGAGTACGCTCGTACTCATACCAATCTTAAATCCCTTGCTTAGATTATCTGAATCAACTTGAGGAGGACAACGACAACCAAGACGGAGCAGATGACATCTGCTATGAAGAACCAGACCTCTCCGGAGGTATAGAAGGAGTAGACTACCTCATCGTCTACGGAACCGGGGAGGGTTCCGGAGGAGAACAAGCATAGATCTACCTGGTAGTAGTAGTATCCGAGCAATACGAACTCTTAGTACTTAACTGCTCGTTGAGAATAAATGTATAATTTAGCAAGACTTCTATATTGTAAGTTGAGTCGGGTTCACCTCAAACCTAGGAGTATTCCTCTTAGGACCCAAGAGGAACTCCGAGATGACATGTATATTTGGCTTGTAATAATAAATGAATGAGTTATGGACCTGCTTTGTTCTGTTGTACTACTCTGAGGGATGTAATATTTGCGGATTGGTACTCCGTGAATGTTATATCAATGACTGGCATACTACAACATGCAGTGGTATGCAGGGTCACCACAACCGCCCCCTCCCCCGCCTCCCTTCGGCCTATAAAAAGGGTCGCTCTCTCATCGTCCCTCACACACAAACCCTAGCGCCTCTCTCCCCAACCCTAGCCGCCGCCGTCTCAAGAGTCGACGCCATGTCTGGTAGAGAAAGGCGACGATGGAAGAGTCCAAGGTCGCGGCCGTGGTCGTGGCCGCCTGCGACGCCGTCGTCTTCATCGTCGGACCTGCAGGAGAAGGAGTGGCAACTGTTGTTCGAGTTCTTCATCGTCCTCAAGGGCGACACACTCGGCATCCAGAGGTTGTCGGACAAGTTCGTCGACTTCATCGCCAGCAACGAGCCGGCCTCTCTACATCTGCGGGAGGCTTCCTGCGGCTGCTGCCGGTGGATTGTGGACGTGATCTTCAACGCGCGCGGCAATATGTACCTCCAAGGGAGAAGTTCGTGCGCTACCACCACCTCGAAGCCGGCTTCGTGCTCACGTTCTCCTACCTTGGCGAGGGGGATATGAGCGTCAAGGTGTTCGTTGAGATGCGCTGTCGCCGGCACTACCACAGCGACAACGCCGAGGAGGACGACGACTGAGTGTTGTTTCTTCGCAGCGAAAATAGGAACGGAGGTTTCTGGTTGTTCTTCCTCGAAAGAACCAACAGGGGTACCGTCAGCAGCTGGATTTTCCAGTTTGGGTGACTGGGTGTGCCTGGGAGTGTTCTTTCTTGGCAGCAAACACACGAAATCTGCGATGCCAATACTAGTTAGGTTTCGTTATTTTGCAATGTTTTATATTTGTGTCAACCATCATTCAAACTATGTATTAGTTTGTGGAAACCATGTTCCAAACTATGTTTGTGTAAACCATGTTCCGAATTATGTATTAGTTTGTGGATTGTTTCTTCTCTCTATTGAAATAAAAATGCAAAAAAAGTGTATTTTAATGTTAAGAAAAGTTTGGGGCGGCGTTTCTGGGACGCGGCTGGGGAGCGACGTCTCCCAAATGCGACACAAAAAAAACACGTCCCCCAAATGCTCGATCCGATGCCGTTTGGGGGACGCGACTGGAGATGCTCTTACCTCGTTCCGCAAGGGAAATGATCGTCGGTGGCAGTAGCTGTGGTGACCCGGCATACCACTGCATGGTGTAGTATGCAAGTCTGATATAACACCCATGAAACACCGTTCCACTTGTATTATATCGCTCAGAGTGGTACAACAGAAACATATGCGGGTCCAAGGCATGTCTATAGAATTACAACATCGACTCTGTTACATAAGATCATCATAGCCTCCTACTTTACAATGAGGTAAAACTGCAAATAAACTCCAGAAGACGACTCGTAGTCTAATTCTATCACGAACTCTATTTGTAGAGTATTTGACTAGCTAGAGGCTAAGAATAGATTCTAGCTAAGTAGGAGCTAGGTTGAGGAAGCTAGTTCCTTTCTACTGCTAATCTAGGTTTTCTCCTTGTTGGATGACGTATCTGACTCCGCTGACAGGGTCCTGTCTCGTGAAGTAGTTGTTGGCTCCTTGGTCTTCTAGTTGCATTGTAGATCCTCCTTCGATGCCTCCATATCTAAGCAGGGGATTTAAGAGTGGGATGAGTACGAACGTACTCAACAAGTTCATTATAGGAAAGAGGTGTTTAATGCACTAGCTACGGCATTAGACCAGAAAGTCTAATACCGATGCAAGTTTTCATAATCATTTCTTCAAAAGGTTGCTTTTATTCAGAAGAACTATGTCCGTCAGCCTTCACCGGTTTACTAGAACTTCATGGAGCTCCTTTCCGGCCGCGTTCGCAGTTCCATATCCCGGAACAGGGAGTGACAGGTCACGGTTCTTTACACTCTGCAGAGGTGTGTTGCTTTACCCATAAGAGATCTTAACCTTGGTGCCAACCGGGCTCGAGTTTCCCGTCCACACTTCCTATGGTGTGAGGCCCGGTATAAGGTCATAGTCAATCATATTCCTCCGCTACCTCGCACACCCACCCTTTGTTGCAAACCCCGACCCTGGGTCCTCGCCGGTCCCATTATTCCCGTAATTTCAGGGTGGACCCCGACCACGACGACAGTCTGGGATTGAACCAAACTCCTTCGCCGGTAGCTGCAACCCATCATAGACCACATTACCGTGGGGAATTAGAAGGGGATCCCCACCCACCAATTGTTTCGCAAGTAGCAACCGCTACGGTAAGCAACAGCTATACCGTGGGGAATTAGAAGGGGCTCCCCACCCACCAATTGCTCCGCAAGATACAACCGTCTACGGTAAGCGCATCCGTTGATGTACAAGAGGTGGAAATACAATTGACTATTCCGTCCCACTCCAGATCTTATGGTTAACACGGGTATTATGGCACAAGAATCACTGGACGACATTTGTTGTTAATCCTAGATGGATATAAACCCTTGCAATGGAACCTCCACCATATCAACACAATCCATGGTTCCATTGCCCACCACATAGTCATATTCATAGTTATGAAAGTAGTGGTTTTGATTTTTATGCAATAGTGATAACCATAATACTTTGCAAGTAATTTGATAGAAATACTCAAATGACATGAGCAAGTGATGAACTTGCCTTTCTTGGCTGCAAGATTATGCAGACAAGGTCTTCGATGCGTAATAACTCCAAATTCTGAAATAGCATCATCGTCCGGTAAGGACGATGTTTAAAAGATTGGCAAAGATGCAATAATGCATAAGTATGAGATGCAATCGCTCTAAGCGTGGCCTAACCCCGATGATTTAGGATTAGTGAGTGGTATTGATTAGTTCAGGGTGTGTTGCACTTTTAGAATGATTCTTATACAAGGTTCTTATTCAAGTGTGGTTTCATGGTATTATAAACAGGTACTGCAATATATCATAACAATAATATTAATAGCACATAACCAGAACAGTTGGTATAATCCTAACATGTAATGAATAGTGGTTGTTTTTAGCATTACATGGCATGGTTAATGATTAATTATCATATACTTCAAAAGAATAACTTTTGAAGAACATGTTCTTTAATAAAGAACAAGTATGATAATTAGGGTCGTGGAGTTCTATGGTTTACTATGGTTTCAACTAATTTCTGTAGTAAGGTTTAGATGGATCACAACCTAGTTGGATTCATCAGCTACTAGGGCTTGTAGTGTTGAATTAAGCCTAGGCATCTTAAGCAATTAATTCCACATGGGTGCTATCAAGATTGGTTTATCTTGCTAGTGATAGCTGGCTAGGGTTTATAGGTCCTTATAAGCAGGGTTGATGATGGTTCTCGGTTTACTTCAAAAGAATAACTTTTGAAGAACATACTTCTTAAATAATAAGAAGTATATCAATTAGGGTGGAAGTGGTCTAGGTTTTACTGTTGGTTCTATTAAGTAAGGAGTAATTGGCTCCTGAATAGGATGGTTGATAAATATCCAATACTAGTAGGGTTTAGTGGAATAGGGTTAGGTAATGCTCAGATTTTGGCATAGTTGCTCCTGAGGTTCATCACATTGGTGTGATGCTAAGTAGGAATGAATATGGATGATGGCTTTGGTAATAGGATCTAGGGTTTACACTTGGTTCACCCTACTTTGATTATCTAGGTTTGATGAAGATGAACACATGGGATATCCATATATTAGTGATAGGTCTTCTACATTTTATGTGGTCAGGACAGGTATTTACTTGCTACTAGGGTTCTATGCTTTGAACGAAGGTACCATGATCACATGTTCTAACCTAGGGTTTAGGTTAGAAGCAATTTAGGGTTCACATGTAAGAATGGAACTAGGGTCTAAATGAATTTAGGGTTTAGGGTTTCACATGAAATGATATGGTTGTATTATCATTCCATGTGGAATTTAGGGTTTGCTGTTTATCATTTAATTCTATGATTAATAACTTCATGTTAAAGTTGAAGTTATTAATAACTTGGAAAATAAAATAATATGGAATTTGGTATTTTATTATTTTTAAACAATTTATAATTAAGGTAATTATTATTTAGAGTTTTAAATCCTCCTAATAAGGATTTAATAAGTTAATAGAAAAGGAAAATTAATTTTAATGATTTCCTTAATTACTTACTATTTTTTTTATGAAGTTTTACTAATTATTGAATTTTAATTGAATTTAGAATTAAAATTAAAGGCTTAAATAACAAGTATAAAATAATTAAATTTTTATTAAAAATAAAAATTTCATATGATATTTTTATTGGATAGAGTTTACTTTTCTATGAATTTTGATGTATCATTTAATTTTTTTCTGAGCTATATTGAATTTTATATGAATTTGCAAAGTTGCAGTAATTAATGAATTTGAAATTAAAAGAAATTGGCTTAAACTACTATCTGTACCCGGCTATGCCTACCCACCCAGTCACTGACTGGTGGGCCAATGCCACGTTGGCTGCCACGTGGTGCCATCATGGCAACCAAGTGCACCACCGGCGGCCAGTCAAGGACGGCGCCGGCGTTGGAGGGCTTCCGCGAGTGCGTGGGCGTGCTCAATCGAACAAGGACGACGAGGTGAACTGAATGGTGGTGGCGCCGCCCTCTGATGGTCGCCGGAGTAGCTCCGACGAGCGCAAACAGCGGCAGTACACGGCGGACTACGGCGATTGCGAGCTACGGTGGATGCTAAACGCTAATAATAGGTTGCCGAGAAGCGCATGCTCACCCTTGCTGCGTATTGCTTCGAATTGGCGACGGAGATGGCCGGAGACGACGACACGGTCTACTTTTCCCTCGCAGAACCGCGGAAGGGAACGGACGAATTCGCTCTCCTCTGAGCTCCCTTTGACGCGCCCATTTACCAGATGGACGAGGACATCAAGGCGCTCCTCTTGAGCCCAACGGCGGCTCCAGGGGTGGTCGGAGATGGTGGGGCGAGAGGAATGCCGGCGAGCTAGGGTTTTGAGTTCTGGCGCAAACGAGAAGAAGAGAGGAGAAATTGAGGGCGTCCACGCCATTTATAGGGTTCCAGGCGTGTGCTGGCGGTCAGCAGCGTCGGCGGCGACCGCGGGACGTGGCGTCGGCGTCGCGGTGGCGAGCTCCCGCGCGTCCAGGACGAAGACGAAGACGACGACGTCTCCTTCGTCTTTATCCACACGAAGGGGTACTCGGGCCGTGATGGGCTGTGTTGGGCCAATGTTGATGGGCTGCTTGGTGGGTTGCCACGGCCAGGTAAGGGTCCAGGTGGTTTTCCTCCTCTTTTTCTTTTATCTGTTTTCTTTTTCTATTTTATAATTTTGTTTTGAATTCTGATTTGAATTCCTTTCTATTTTGCAGGTCTTGCTTATTTGATTCATACAAATATTAGTACAAGGCACTGCAGATACTTTAAAGATTATTGTGGTGTATTATAAAATTCAATATGAATACTAGAGCATTGGTTTATTAATTACTATTGGGATTTGAATTAAATAACCATATATGCATTAGTTTGAATATTGCCCTTGGAAATATCCAAATTACTTTCCCAATGATTGTTGATCTTACTTAATGATATATAGAGTTTTATTTGGTTTTATCTTGCAAGAAACAATTCCAAAGTAATGTTTATTTATGAATTTCTCATAAGAGAGTGATTTGGATGGCATAACTTCATGTGCTAAAATGTCACTAGGGACTTGATCTCTCATTTGAGATTGTTGGTCACTTACACATGAATTTATGTGAGCACTTGCTTGTTAAGGTCTTATGAGGTTTATCTTAATTTCTATTTCAAATTTAATACTTGTACTATTATTTTAATAACACCTTGAAGTACTTAGAGTAAGTATTACTCTCCTCATAGTTGGTTCTTGGTTATTAAGTCAAATGGTTACTATGAGTGGTTATTCACCACACATGGGTTTTCAGTATGGAATTTAGCATTAGGTGTTTTTTATGTTTAATATTTGAAGCATAAAATTTAGCTAATGAGCAATTCTTAGGGTTATAATGATATTTACCTAATGGCAATTGGTTTAAATCTCAATTATGGCCTGGTTTTATATTATGATCACCATGGTGATACATAGACTAGGGTTGAGATATAATTCTAGTTTATAGAATTGGGATGACATCATATTGCATGTGCTAGGGTTTAATCTCCCCTAACCATGATAAGGTGGTGGTTTACTTAACATTTTATGTTCTCCTCTAGTTACTATGATATTGAGAATTAGTTTTATCTTCTACCAAATGGCTTCTATTGTTAACCCCAATTTATCATTTAAGTAACTACATTGGTTATAGTTCTTCTTATAGTTAACTTTGGTCATATGGATATATGGTTTCCCACCTTACAAAATATAGAGTTTAACTCTAAAGGTTTTCTTGGGGTTCTTAAGTGAAGGATAGGTGTAATGTAGATGTGGTAGAGTTGTACTTGTGATCACCAAGTGATTCACAAGTTAGGATTGAGATATAAGTCTAGTTTTGATTACTAGTGATCTCCCTATAACTTCATGTGGGGATGAGATCTACTTATCCTAGTAGGGTTTAACTTATCCTCACATCTCTCCAAAGCATGATCATATATTATATTTGATCATCTTGTTCTTAATATCTTAACCTCAACTTCTTAGGGTTTATGATCATTACACAATTTATAATGATCAAGGTTGGACTTCCTAAGGTCTCTCTCCTTGAATGGGTTTCTCACTCCCAAGATCAAGTGTTGTCTTGATCAATTAAATATATACTATCTTTTATAGTATCTTGAATGGGCATGGTTATGGTTGTCTCAATTATCTTGAGTATAACACCATAGGTTGAGCTCCCTTATATAGGAATAGTTATTATATGGTGTATTCCTAATATCTCCTTAGGTATCTAGGCTAAGGTTCCATTTGTCTAGCTTAGTTGGGTTGGTCTCTTACTTACCTTATCAATTCATGGATATGATCTTACTCCATTTGGCATTGGCTATCTCACCACTCCCAAATGATATGGTTTAACTCCTAATGCTTTAGTTCAATGGTTGTCACTTATTCTTAAATAGGTAAAGCTATGATTTGTATGATTGGTCCCTCTCATTTGGAAAGGTCTTTAATACTAACCTATGGTTAGGCTCCATAGAGAATGATGTGGTCACCACTATCTATGGTTAACATAGGTGGATCCTCTCTCTAGGAAATATCTTGAATAAGTTCCTAGGGTTCCTCTTAAAGATGATGATTTAAGTACTTGGATGTATATCCAAGATTTAACTCAAGGTTTGTTAATGCTTATCTAATAATTAGAATAGAACTCTCACCTCTCTAGGTTTGATGTATATTAATATGGAATAGAGAAGAATATATATTTCTTAGTTGGATCTCTTTGTCTTGTTTCCAAGATTAAAGTAGAATGAATACCATGAGGTTCATGGTAGGATCAAGGATTTGTTTAAGATGTGGAAAGGATAAGTGAAGAATGGTTTGTCCATTTGTTGTTACTTGATTTCCAAATAGATGTATGTTCATATGTTATGGCAAGGAATATCATGTTGTGATCTTTAATAAGATCAAGTAGTTGATCCTTGATTTATAAGTTCTTGTGTTGATTATAATTCCATTTGATCTAACCCATTAGATCAAATCATCTCTACCCAAAACAAAGTTTTAACAGAGTCACATTGAGGTTTATAGCGCTTGACTTGATGAGCTACTTCATTTCCACCAAGGTCAAGTGAAACTTCAGTTACTGTGACTGTTTTACTTTAAAGCGCGAAAATTTCCCGGATTTTCTATGCATGAATGCAATGCACACATCTGTTTCCTCTATTTTTGTAACCCCAATACCTGGGATATTACAGCAGCTCTGTGGCTTTAGAGCATCTTCACCGGCGAGCTTTATATTTAAATCATAGTCGGTAGCGATTTGGGGATTTTAAAGAGAGAAATTGTTCACATTGGCGCTCTCAATAAAAATCCACGTCAACTTGAGCCTAATAAAATAGTCGGCGACTTCCAAAAAATCATGTGGGAAGAGAGGCTACCGGAGGCGCCGGCACGAACAACACAACAACTCCACGTTAGATTTCCACTCTCTCTCTCATGGCCTGGGCCACCCGTCACGCTCACCTTATTTCTATTGGGAGTTGATTTGGGGCACAAGCGGTGTGGGCAATCCAAAAAAAAAGTCGGCGTGTGTGGCTGATAACCCCAATAGGTAGCCGACATGTATTGTCAACTACTATTTAGGGGTCACCGGTGGAGATGCTCTTAGGTATTGCATTGATCCTATTAATTAGAAGTTTGAAAAGGAATTCGACTTTCACCCTTCTTAGTCTAAGGATCTTCAAAGTTTTTTCAGGTTAGGTTGATACTTGTGAAATAATATAGCTACTAGCATGGCAGTGGAATGGCGGAGGCGCAGAGATAAGCGTTATCTGTTCGATGTGGGGGAACATCAGCTATCTTCTTCACCATCCGGCCTACTCTACTTAAAATAATGAATATGGGCATTCCACTCATTGCAACATATAATCCCTGCTTGCATCATTTTTTGTTCGCTTGCAACATCATCGCAAATAGATCTTCGCAAAGTCTTGTTGAAAATCAACTAAAATAGTAAAATATGCACATGCGACAAAAAATTTGGGTGTGCAACAAATCTACATTGGTTGCAGTGAATAACGTTGAAAAAGTGTCATGCCGCATGCAGCATATGTACCGGCCGTAGACAACACCCCCGACATACATTTGTAGCATTGGAAAAATGACCTTGAAGCAAACAACCATAATCGTTGTAACATGTTACGCGTGGGTTCACAATAAAAACGACACTTGCACTGTGTCAAAACTCCCCTTGCAACATCAAACTTGTTGGATCTAGAGTGTCCATATTCAACCCTTCCAGCCTATGTTCATCTTTGAGTCGTTTTGTGGATAATCTCCCAATATGAGATCCAACTCCGTGAATGGAGGAAGCATTCCCTAGCTCTCCAAATCCACATGCACTTTGGCTCTCGCATCGCCTCCTTCATCGGAGGCGGAAGGGATATCAACGGTCGGCAGAATTCCTTAGGGTACAAAGAAAGTTTTAATAGAGCTTTGCTACGGAGAAAATGAGGTAGTGTAGTGGGAAGAAATAGAGAGATATACGGGGGCCTAGGAGGCCAGGACGGAGCCATGAATTGAGATGAATGGGAAACATTAGTTTTTTGGTATAATGGAGGGTCATACTAGCTTGAAATTCATAAACAAGATTGGAGGGATAATATCCTTAAGAAAATCATGAGCATAGGGGGCACAACCCGAGAAAGTGTCTGCTGGAAACCAACTTGCAATGGAAACATGGAAACTCATAGAAGTGTCGATGGATCCAGATGTGTAACACACGTGCTAGCTAGGTCTATTCCATGCTTTTTTTTTGCAAAATAAGGTATGCCTCCTTGCCTATATTTACAGAAAACTCCTAAATTTTTCTCACTATAGATACGCCTCTGCCTCTACAAACCCTACACCCGCCTCTGCCTCTGCCTCCGCCTCCATCTCCGTCTCTGGCCACATCCACCACCGTCCTTATCCTATTTCTTCGTCCCTTTATTCTTACATATCTCTACCGCTTTGGTCACATTGTGGCCCTCCATTCATCTCCGTCCCTGCCTCCCGCCCGCCGGTGCCGTTCATGCCCGTCTCAGTCAGCATTGGTGCGGAGCAACGACATGGAAATGGGTATACTCTACTTTTACGCCTATTTAACACTCGACTGTTTCTTGATCTTCCCGATTGTATGGTTGATCTTGCTAGTTGGCGGTTCATTTGTTTGTTTTTATAGATCTCGGAAGAAGATAGTTGGTTATTCCAGAAGATACTGCCTATAAGATGTTTTAGGTGCTTATAAAGTAGACTAGATACAAAATAAAGTGAGTGAATACCTACATAGTACTAAAAATAGACTACATACAAACTAAAGTGGGTGAACTAAAGAAAGTGCTTCAACATCTTATATTTCCAAAAGGAGGGAGTAGTTGGTTATTTTAAAGGAGCTGCCGGGTGCACCTTGATTTTGTTGGTTCTAATTTCTTACATTTGTGTCTCTGCATCATTTTTTCCCTCTGTTCATCCCTCACGCACATCATAATACACGTTTCTTTTCTGTCGTTATTATCCCATTTGGATGCAGAGGAAGGAAGGTTGAAATAAGGCTTCCTGGTTGTAACTCGTTTAAGTTCTACTCTTCCAAGCCAAGTTCCTGTGGAAAATTCTAGTAAAAGGGGAGGCTTAGTTTCCTAGTTATTTATGCACATTTAGTAGGTAACTTCATCCCTCTAACACAGGTAATGATGATACAGGACCATGACCTTAGAGATATTGAACTCCACAATGCAGCAGTAGTGATGTTTGTTGTATTTAGTAAGTTACTTCTAGGAGTACCACTTTAATGTTCTAAACATTTGTTCTTTTATGTTGATCCAGATGGTGAAGGTGATTGTTCTGTTGAAAGGGGAGAAAACAAGTCAAACGGACTCAAAAGGTTGCCCCTGCCTATGTGTGACAAACTTCCAGTTTTCAATCTAAAAGGAAAGACAAGGCTCGAGCCCGTCGTCATAGCATCAAAGTTTGCAAGAGAACACAACAATGCACTCAGGAATCATGTGCATGTGCGGTCACATTGGATTAAGAACAAAGAAGACACTAGGTCAAATTGCCCCCGAAAGAAAGAGATTTTTGACAAGCATGTAGAGCACTGCAGTGATCCTCATGCTAAGGTCAGTTCCATTATACCATCTGTGTATAAGATATGCGCAAATAACCAGAAAATGTGTTCCAATGATAAGTTATGAAGATGCTGTGCCGTGTTATTACGTAGTGCACATCCTACAAAATTTGGTCAGTCTAGACGTTTGTTTAGTGCATCAGAACAATGCGAATTTAACCAAGTATGATGGCTATCTAGTTTTATTTTCGATCAATGCATATGCTGGATGCTTCAACTATAATAACACTAATTGCATTTCCATCCATGTTGACATTGCCAATTTCATGTGGAAATTTTTAACTTTTATGTTGGACAGCTGTTGGTACATTAAAGTAAGTAGGTAGCTGTTTGTATGAGCTTTTCTGCATATTGTACCTTTATAACAGATCCACATACATACATGTAAGGTGGTCTCATGTATGTCTGTGATTTCAGGGAAAAGAGTACAATTCTACGGATCCCACTTCTTTTGAATTATTGAAGGAGTGTCACGTCAGCAGAAAAACGGCTTCTCCACCGTTGTACATGGTGCACTAGTAAGACAACTTTCAACGAGTCCTTTCTAACGAGAATATATCTTCTTGTATCTAATAACTTTCTTTTCTCTGTGCAAACCAAGACTGAAATGAAAGAACAGCTCTGTGTACCTATGGTATCTAGAGGACCTAAGAGTGAGGCCAAGGCAGTATCCACTGCAACAATAATGAGTGACCTTGCTTCAGATCTGACGATAGAGAAGAGGGCCAGTGCGGAGCTCCTGGATATTGTTAACTCATAGCGTGATCAAATGGATGAGCTGGCCAACAGACAATGGCAGCAACTTTACGTCAAAGGAGTTCAAGGCGTACTGTGCAGAGGTAGGCATCAAATTGCACTTCGCGTCAGTTGCACATCCTCAAACCAATGGTCAAGTCGAGAAAGCCAATGGCATCATCTGCAATGGCATCAAGAAACGCTTGTTAGGACCACTGGAAAAAGCTCGACATACCTGGCCAGAAGAGTTACCAAGTGTGTTATGGAGCATCCGAACAACACCAAATACAACATTGTACAAGAAGGCGAAAAGCAACAAGCTGACAAGGAAGCAAGGATTGAGAAGTTAGGCGAGATAATACTAAATCAGAGATAGAAAGTTTGGCCCAGATAATGTCATGCCTGACGTCGAACGGTTGAAATGTTATTTTTTCCTCTCCTTGGTCTTGCTAGTTGTACTTTTATTTTGATGGTCCACAATGTCTGAGATTTTATAATGGGCCTGTAATTCTTCTTGTGGACTTACAAATCTGTAATATTTTTTTATTTGACGAGATCGAATCTGTAATAATAAATAGGGATTTCTATTTTCGTGCCCCTGGTTCGTTAGTTCTACTCAGTTTTCCCCAACCCCTTAGTTTTTCCTCAGTTTTCCCCTCCTCTAGTTTGAAACACGCACAAGTGCTGGAACGGCCGGTAGCCGTCAGGTCAGAGGCCTTGACCGTTAGTCTGACCGGGTGGGGCTGCACAGGGGCAGCTCCTCCTTGACCGTCTCGTGCTGACGGGTAGGGTCAGGATACACGTTGGAGCAGCCATCCGTCTATCGCTGACGTGTGGACCGTTTTATTTCATGATTTTATATGCGGTGCTGCCAATGATAAATGGGGCCGCTCTATAGGGCTGCTGCAGCCAATGACCAGTGGGGTCGTATATTTTTCAGGAAAAGACATATATTGCTGCTCTGTGGGGCTGCCGCAGTCAATGACCAGTGGGGCTGTCTATTTATTTAGAGAAAATCATATATTACCGCTCTGTGGGGCCTCTGCAGCCAATGATCAGTGGTGTCGTCTATTTTTCAGGAAAATACATATATTACTGCTCTGTGGGGCCTCCGCAGCCAATGACCAGAGGGGTCATCTATTTATTTAGAGAAGATCATATATTGCGGCTCTGTGGGGCCTCCGCGACCAATGACCAGTGGGGTCGTCTATTTTCCAGAAAAATACATATATTGCCGCTCTGTGGGGATGCCACAGCCAATGACCAGTGGGGTCGTCTATTTATTTAGAGAATATCATAGAGAGAAGCAACAAGTTCGCTAATTAATTATTCTTAAGCTAGACCCATCATTAGTCATCAGAGAACCGCTGGCAGCTCGTTCCCCACCGTCGGACGGAGCAGCCATTGCCGGCGCCTCGTCGCGCCGCCGGCTCTGTCCCCCGGCGGCGTCGGACGGAGTGCGGCGCTGCACGTCAACCACGGCTCCAGCACTTGTTCGTCCGCACGCATTGTACCCACCGCGGGAAAGTCCGCCGCAAGCAGATCCGCCGCCCACGACGACCGTGATTTGTTCCATGCACCAATTGGTATTATAGCTTGGTAAGACCTCCGCTTCTGCCTCCCCCGCCCCCTAATCGATTCGGTTCCCGTAATTTATTGGAGTTTGCAGGTACGAAATAGTCCTCAATGTCTGGTCGTAGCGGGTACACCGGCGAGGGTGGGGATTCGATCATGTCGTGGCCACGTTCTACTTGTCCTACCTCGTCGGAAGTGCAGGTATCTAGCTTCAGCTCTCTGTACTACCGTTGAATTTGAAGTGCCGCCATGGCCTGTTGGAGTGATTTCAGTTGTTCTTTTTTTCATTATTGTTACAGTTAGCCAGGCAAGTCGATGATCCATGGTACATTGCATACCAAGATGAATCAACCCAGTGGTGTAGCCAGAGGATGGATTTGGAGGAGAAGGTGGCCAATTTAGGTGATGAATTGGCCCGTAAAAACCTGATGATATTCGAGCTGAAGCGTACTGTGGAGGAAGAAAAGAAGAATTCAGAGCTTATTCGCAAGGAGAAGTTAATAGTTGAGACAGATCTTGCCGTATTTGATCAAGTGGTAGAAAATCTAGAACATGAACTTCAAGTGATGGGAGAGGAGAAAAGTAGATTCATCTGGGCAGTTTTATTAGGTGTCATCCCTGTCCTAGCAGTTATGTGGTTCTGGTAGACGATTTAGTATAGAATTGCTATTTAGTAGATGGCTCTAACCACTGTATTTTGTTGTGGCTCTAAGCACTGTATTTTGGCGTACAATTTCCTAATTGTGCTAAGTAATGCGCACGGTAATTTTAGCATGCATAAACATTTTATAAAAGTGAAGGGATCCCAAAAGTGAAAGCATGTACCAGCCTCCCGGATCAAATACATATCAATATCTTCCCAATCAAGTTGGGATAAAATTAAAATCATACATACGGATGTACATGGACACATCAAGAACGTGGAGAAGCTTTTTTTGAGACGGAGGTAGTAGTTCAAACAATTTTATCCCAATTGGAAAATGAAAAATACAAATTTATCATAATTTATCTCAATTTGCAGCGTCGAACACGGCCGCGCAGCGATGGGCAAGAAAGGCCGGGACGACGGGCGGCTGAGGGGTGGTGACATAGGCATCCCCAATGGGCCTGCCAAAGATGGTACCCGGGGTTTACCGAAGGCCCACGAGTCGAAGAATATGAAGTTTAGAAGCCCAAGTTATGTTAAGGAAAGTTAGAATTGTATTAGGAAATCTAGACTTGTAATTTTATGGGACGGATTATAAACCCTCCCGGACTCTGTAACTTGTGTATTATGAAATCTCTCGGCTCCGCCTCCTATATAAGGGGGAGTCGAGGGACAAAGAGATCATCGATTCATTGTTTCACGCAACCCTAGTTTTCATATCGTCGAGCACTTTTCGGCTGAAATCTTCGAGATCTACTTCCCTCTACTTCCGACAAAAACCCTAGTCTACAATCTATAGGCATTGATAAGTTAATCCCTTGTCAATTGGCGCCGTCTGTGGGAATTAGAGGTGTCAAGGAGCTGATCTCGATGGCACGTTCAAGATCGCCGACTTTGTCAACAACAAGCAACGCGACGGACAGAGGTAAACATATTGAAACTGGTCTAGTCGATTTTGTTCCTCACCCGCCCTCCCGTTTGGATGCATATGCGTATCTAGAGGAGCCCATGGAGATGACGTTCGGAAAGTTCCACTTCCGCGTCGAGAAAGAAGGAGCGTATCGTCTCGAAATTCCGATCTCGTCGGGATTATCAGTGGTCGATCCTGATTTTTCGAGTTCAGCATCGTCAATCGAGTCAGGCAACGAGGAGATTTCGTCGCCACGCTTCATCAGCACTATGGAAGTGCAAAACTCGCCAAGATCTTCAACCATATATCGGACCGGGAACACGAGAGATGGTGCGATTTCCGCAGGCAGTATGGGATCGAGTCGCAAGAGCCATTGATGGTACAAAGCCAATGACCATAACGGCGACACCTGAGGAGTTACAAGCGTATCAATATAGGGTTGTGATGCGCGTAGTTGACTTTATGTCTTTTCGTTCAACACGCGTCCGTTGGGAACCCCAAGAGGAAGGTGTGATGCGCACAGCGGCAAGTTTCCCTCAGTAAGAAACCAAGGTTTATCGAACCAGTAGGAGTCAAGAAGCACGTTAAAGGTTGATGGCGGCGAGATGTAGTGTGGCGCAACACCAGGGATTCCGGCGCCAACGTGGAACCTGCACAACACAAACCAAGTACTTTGCCCCAACGTAACAGCGAGGTTGTCAATCTCACCGGCTTGCTGTAACAAAGGATTAGATGTATAGTGTGGATGATGATTGTTTGCAGAAAACAGTAGAACAAGTATTGCAGTAGATTGTATTTCAGTATAGAGAATTGGACCGGGGTCCACAGTTCACTAGAGGTGTCTCTCCCATAAGATAAACATCATGTTGGGTGAACAAATTACAGTTGGGCAATTGACAAATAAAGAGGGCATGACCATGCACATACATATTATGATGAGTATTGTGAGATTTAATTGGGCATTACGACAAAGTACATAGACCGCTATCCAGCATGCATCTATGCCTAAGAAGTCCACCTTCAGGTTATCATCCGAACCCCTTGTAGTATTAAGTTGCTAACAACAGACAATTGCATTAAGTATTGCGCGTAATGTAATCAGTAACTACATCCTCGAACATAGCACCAATGTTTTATCCCTAGTGGCAACAGCACATCCATAATCTTAGAGATTTCTGTCACTTCCCCAGATTCACGGAGACATGAACCCACTATCGAGCATAAATACTCCCTCTTGGAGTTACTAGCAAAAACTTGGCCAGAGCCTCTACTAACAACGGAGAGCATGCAAGATCATAAACAACACATAGATATAAATTGATAATCAACATAACATAGTATTCTCTATTCATCGGATCCCAACAAACACAACATATAGAATTACAGATAGATGATCTTGATCATGTTCGGCAGCTCACAAGACCCGACAATTAAGCACAATGAGGAGAAGACAACCATCTAGCTACTGCTATGGACCCATAGTCCAGGGGTAGACTACTCACACATCACTCCGGAGGCGACCATGGCGGTGTAGAGTCCTCCGGGAGATGATTCCCCTCTCCGGCAGGGTGCCGGAGGCGATCTCCTGAATCCCCCAAGATGGGATTGGCGGCGGCGGCGTCTCTGGAAGGTTTTCCGTATCGTGGCTCTCGGTACTGGGGGTTTCGCGACGAAGGCTTTAAGTAGGCGGAAGGGTAGGTCAGGGGGCGACGCGAGGGGCCCAGGAGACAGGGCGGCGCGGCCAAGGGTGGGGCCGCGCCGCCTGCCCTCCTGGCCACCTCATGGCCCCACTCCGTTGACTCTTCGGTCTTGTGGAAGCTTCGTGGCAAAATAGGACCCTGGGCGTTGATTTCGTCCAATTCCGAGAATATTTCCTTACTAGGATTTCTGAAACCAAAAACAGCAGAAAACAACAACTGGCACTTCGGCATCTTGTTAATAGGTTAGTTCCAGAAAATGCACGAATATGACATAAAGTGTGCATAAAACATGTAGATATCATCAATAATGTGGCATGGAACATAAGAAATTATCGATACGTCGGAGATGTATCAGCATCCCCAAGCTTAGTTCCTGCTCGTCCCGAGCAGGTAAACGATAAACAAAGATAATTTCTGGAGTGACATGCCATCATAACCTTGATCATACTATTTGTAAGCATATGTAGTGAATGCAGCGATCAAAACAATGTAAATGACATGAGTAAACAAGTGAATCATATAGCAAAGACTTTTCATGAATAGTACTTAAAGACAAGCATCAATAAGTCTTGCATAAGAGTTAACTCATAAAGCAATAATTCAAAGTAAAGGCATTGAAGCAACACAAAGGAAGATGTAGTTTCAGCGGTTGCTTTCAACTTATAACATGTATATCTCATGGATACTGTCAACATAGAGTAATATAACAAGTGCAATATGCAAATATGTAGGAATCAATGCACAGTTCACACAAGTGTTTGCTTCTTGAGGTGGAGAGAAATAGGTGAACTGACTCAACAATAAAAGTAAAAGAATGGTCCTTCAAAGAGGAAAGCATCGATTGCTATATTTGTGCTAGAGCTTTGATTTTGAAAACAAGAAACAATTTTGTCAACGGTAGTAATAAAGCATATGTATCATGTAAATTATATCTTACAAGTTGCAATCCTCATGCATAGTATACTAATAGTGCCCGCACCTTGTCCTAATTAGCTTGGACTACCGGGATTATCGCAATGCACATGTTTTAACCAAGTGTCACAAAGGGGTACCTCTATGCCGCCTGTACAAAGGTCTAAGGAGAAAGCTCGCATTGGATTTCTCGCTATTGATTATTCTCAACTTAGACATCCATACCGGGACAACATAGACAACAGATAATGGACTCCTCTTTTATGCATAAGCATGTAGCAACAATTAATTTTCTCATTTGAGATTGAGGATATATGTCCAAAACTGAAACTTCCACCATGGATCATGGCTTTAGTTAGCGGCCCAATGTTCTTCTCTAACAATATGCACGCTCTAACCATAAGGTGGTAGATCGCCCTTACTTCAGACAAGACGAACATGCATAGCAACTCACATGATATTCAACAAAGGTAGTTGATGGCGTCCCCAGGAACATGGTTATCGCACAACAAGCAACTTAATAAGAGATAAAGTGCATAAGTACATATTCAATACCACAATAGTTTTTAAGCTATTTGTCCCATGAGCTATATATTGTAAAGGTGTAGAATGGAAATTTAAAGGTAGCACTCAAGAAATTTACTTTGGAATGGCGGAGAAATACCATGTAGTAGGTAGGTATGGTGGACACAAATGGCATAGTGGTTGGCTCAAGTATTTGGATGCATGAGAAGTATTCCCTCTCGATACAAGGTTTAGGCTAGCAAGGCTATTTGAAACAAACACAAGGATGAAGCGGTGCAGCAAAACTTACATAAAAGACATATTGAAAACATTATAAGACTCTACACCGTCTTCCTTGTTGTTCAAACTCAATACTAGAAATTATCTAGACTTTTAGAGAGACCAAATATGCAAACCAAATTTTAGCATGCTCTATGTATTTCTTCATTAATGGGTGCAAAGTATATGATGCAAGAGCTTAAACATGAGCACAACAATTGCCAAGTATCACATTATCCAAGACATTTTAGCAATTACTACATGTAGCATTTCCAATTCCAACCATATAACAATTTAACGAAGAAGAAACTTCGCCATGAATATTATGAGTAAAGCCTAAGGACATACTTGTCCATATGCAACAGCGGAGCGTGTCTCTTTCCCACACAAAGAATGCTAGGATCCATTTTATTCAAACAAAACAAAAACAAAAACAAACCGACGCTCCAAGCAAAGCACATAAGATGTGACGGAATAAAAATATAGTTTCAGGGGAGGAACCTGATAATGTTGTCGATGAAGAAGGGGATGCCTTGGGCATCCCCAACCTTAGACGCTTGAGTCTTCTTGATATATGCAGGGGTGAACCACCGGGGCATCCCCAAGCTTAGAGCTTTCACTCTCCTTGATCATGTTGTATCATCTCCCTCTCTTGATCCTTGAAAACTTCCTCCACACCAAACTTAGAACAACTCATTAGAGGGTTAGTGCACAATCAAAATATACATGTTCAGAGGTGACATAATCATTCTCAACACTTCTGGACATTGCACAAAGCTACTGAAAGTCAATGGAATCGAAATATCCATCAAGCATAGCAAAACTGGCAATGCGAAATAAAAGGCAGAATCTGTCAAAACAGAACAGTTCGTATTGACGAATTTTATTGAGGCACCAGACTTGCTCAAATGAAAATGCTCAAATTGAATGAAAGTTGCGTACATATCTGGGGATCACTCACGCAAATTGGCATAATTTTATGAGTTACGTACAGAGAATTTTGCCCAGATTCGTGACAGCAAAGAAATCTGTTTCTACGCAGTAATCCAAATCTAGTATGAACCTTACTATCAACGACTTTACTTGGCACAACAAAACACTAAACTAAGATAAGGAGAGGTTGCTACAGTAGTAAACAACTTCCAAGACACAAAATAAAAATAGAGGTACTGTAGTAAAACATGGGTTGTCTCCCATAAGCGCTTTTCTTTAACGCCTTTCAGCTAGGCGCAGAAAGTGTGTATCAAGTATTATCAAAGGGTGGTGCATCTACAGCGGGGTTTGGAGTTTTCTCAACCAAGCATAGTATATTGGATACATAAGTTTTAGTGTCTCCCTTTTCATTAGTCTTGGGCTTGCTACTCTCATCAAACAAATTTTCAGGAACAAGCCAAGCATAGTTATTTTCTAGTGCATCATTCATCGCTAGGAGCTTACATGGTATTGGTGCTTTGCTCTCCCCACCATAATTAATATTATTAGTGTACCTTACTCTCTCCATGTCCATCTTTTCAAGGAGACTAACAAAATTGGTATAAGAACCAAGCATATTATATTTAACAAAGACCTTTCTAGCCTCTCTTGCTAGACCACCAAATTCTCTAAGAAGGGTTTCTAAAACAAAATCTTTCTTTTCCCCTTCTTCCATATCACCAAGTGTAAAAAACATGTGTTGGATTATAGGATTGAGATTAACAAATTTAGTTTCCAACATGCGAACTAAAGCAGCGGCAGCAATTTCATAGGTAGGAGCAAGATCTACCAAGTGTCTATCTTCAAAATCTTCAATGGTACTAACATGGTTGAAAAATTCTTCTATGTTATTTCTCCCAATTATAGACCCGCGTCCTACCGGCATGTTTTTTACAGTAAAGTTAAAAGGAAACATAATGAAATAAGTAAAGTAAATGCAAGTAACTATTTTTTTTGTGTTTTTGATATAGCAAACAAGATAGCAAATAAAGTAAAACTAGCAACTAATTTTTTTGTATTTTGATTTAGTGCAGCAAACAAAGTAGTAAATAAAATAAAGCAAGACAAAAACAAAGTAAAGAGATTGGGATGCGGAGACTCCCCTTGCAGCGTGTCTTGATCTCCCCGGCAACGACGCCAGAAAAAGCTGCTTGATGCGCGTAGTTGACTTTATGTCTTTTCGTTCAACACGCGTCCGTTGGGAACCCCAAGAGGAAGGTGTGATGCGCACAGCGGCAAGTTTCCCTCAGTAAGAAACCAAGGTTTATCGAACCAGTAGGAGTCAAGAAGCACGTTAAAGGTTGATGGCGGCGAGATGTAGTGCGGCGCAACACCAGGGACTCCGGCGCCAACGTGGAACCTGCACAACACAAACCAAGTACTTTGCCCCAACGTAACAGCGAGGTTGTCAATCTCACCGGCTTGCTGTAACAAAGGATTAGATGTATAGTGTGGATGATGATTGATTGCAGAAAACAGTAGAACAAGTATTGCAGTAGATTGTATTTCAGTATAGAGAATTGGACCGGGGTCCACAGTTCACTAGAGGTGTCTCTCCCATAAGATAAACAGCATGTTGGGTGAACAAATTACAGTTGGGCAATTGACAAATAAAGAGGGCATGACCATGCACATACATATTATGATGAGTATTGTGAGATTTAATTGGGCATTACGACAAAGTACATAGACCGCTATCCAGCATGCATCTATGCCTAAAAAGTCCACCTTCAGGTTATCATCCGAACCCCTTCCAATATTAAGTTGCTAACAACAGACAATTGCATTAAGTATTGCGCGTAATGTAATCAGTAACTACATCCTCGAACATAGCACCAATGTTTTATCCCTAGTGGCAACAGCACATCCATAATCTAAGAGATTTCTGTCACTTCCCCAGATTCACGGAGACATGAACCCACTATCGAGCATAAATACTCCCTCTTGGAGTTACTAGCAAAAACTTGGCCAGAGCCTCTACTAACAACGGAGAGCATGCAAGATCATAAACAACATATAGATATAAATTGATAATCAACATAACATAGTATTCTCTATTCATCGGATCGCAACAAAAACAACATATAGAATTACAGATAGATGATCTTGATCATGTTCGGCAGCTCACAAGACCCGACAATTAAGCACAATGAGGAGAAGACAACCATCTAGCTACTGCTATGGACCCATAGTCCAGGGGTAGACTACTCACACATCACTCCGGAGGCGACCATGGCGGTGTAGAGTCCTCCGGGAGATGATTCCCTTCTCCGGCAGGGTGCCGGAGGCGATCTCCTGAATCCCCCGAGATGGGATTGGCGGCGGCGGCGTCTCTGGAAGGTTTTCCGTATCGTGGCTCTCGGTACTGGGGGTTTCGCGACGAAGGCTTTAAGTAGGCGGAAGGGTAGGTCAGGGGGCGACGCGAGGGGCCCAGGAGACAGGGCGGCGCGGCCAAGGGTGGGGCCGCGCCGCCTGCCCTCCTGGCCACCTCGTGGCCCCACTCCGTTGACTCTTCGGTCTTCTGGAAGCTTCGTGGCAAAATAGGACCCTGGGCGTTGATTTTGTCCAATTCCGAGAATATTTCCTTACTAGGATTTCTGAAACCAAAAACAGCAGAAAACAACAACTGGCACTTCGGCATCTTGTTAATAGGTTAGTTCCAGAAAATGCACGAATATGACATAAAGTGTGCATAAAACATGTAGATATCATCAATAATGTGGCATGGAACATAAGAAATTATCGATACGTCGGAGACGTATCAGCTTGCACGTACCAGGCGGGAGCTCGAGAAGCAGAAAATCGAGTTGGATAGGAGTCAGCAAGCAGCTTCTGCGTCAAGCAGGCTGATACACGTACAGCACGCGTCCGTTGGGAACCCCAAGAGGAAGGTGTGATGCGTACAGCGGCAAGTTTTCCCTCAGTATGAAACCAAGGTTTATCGAACCAGTAGGAGCCAAGAAGCACGTTGAAGGTTGATGGCGGCGAGATGTAGTGCGGCGCAACACCAGGGATTCCGGCGCCAACGTGGAACCTGCACAACACAAACCAAGTACTTTGCCCCAACGAAACAGCGAGGTTGTCAATCTCACCGGCTTGCTGTAACAAAGGATTAGATGTATAGTGTGGATGATGATTGTTTGCAGAAAACAGTAGAACAAGTATTGCAGTAGATTGTATTTCAGTAAAGAGAATTGGACCGGGGTCCATAGTTCACTAGAGGTGTCTCTCCCATAAGATAAATAGCATGTTGGGTGAACAAATTACAGTTGGGCAATTGACAAATAGAGAGGGCATGACCATGCACATACATATTATGATGAGTATAGTGAGATTTAATTGGGCATTACGACAAAGTACATAGACCGCTATCCAGCATGCATCTATGCCTAAAAAGTCCACCTTCAGGTTATCATCCGAACCCCTTCCAGTATTAAGTTGCTAACAACAGACAATTGCATTAAGTATTGCGCGTAATGTAATCAGTAACTACATCCTCGAACATAGCACCAATGTTTTATCCCTAGTGGCAACAGCACATCCATAATCTTAGAGATTTCTGTCACTTCCCCAGATTCACGGAGACATGAACCCACTATCGAGCATAAATACTCCCTCTTGGAGTTACTAGCAAAAACTTGGCCAGAGCCTCTACTAACAACGGAGAGCATGCAAGATCATAAACAACACATAGATATAAATTGATAATTGATACGTCCCCGACGTATCCATAATTTCTGTCGTTCCATGCTTGTTTTATGACAATACTTACATGTTTTGCTTGCACTTTATGATTATTTCATGCATTTTCCGGAACTAACCTATTAACGAGATGCCACAGTGCCAGTTCCTGTTTTCTGCTGTTTTTGGTTCCAGAAAGGCTGTTCGGGCAATATTCTCGGAATTGGACGAAATCAACGCCAAACCTCCTATTTTTCCCGGAAGGGTCCAGAACACCGAAGAAGAGTCGGAGAGGGGCCAGGGGGCCACCACACCACATGGCGGCGCGGGCCAGACCCTGGCCGCGCCGGCCTAGGGTGTGGCGCCCCCAGGTGCCCCCCTGCGCCGCCTCTTCGCCTATAAAATCCCTTTCGACCTAAAAACACCGTACCAATTGACGAAACTCCAGAAAGACTCCAGGGGCGCCGCCGCCATCGCGAAACTCCAATTCGGGGGACAGAATTCTGTTCCGGCACCCTGCCGGAACGGGGAAGTGCCCCCGGAAGCCATCTCCATCAACGCCACCGCCTCCGCCATGCTCCGTGAGTAGTTCCCCCATGGACTACGGGTTCTAGCAGTAGCTATGTCGGTATACTCTCCCCCATGTACTTCAATACAATGGTCTCATGAGCTGCCTTACATGATTGAGATTCATCTGATGTAATCGGTGTTGTGTTTGTTGGGATCCGATGGATGAGACATTATGATTAGTCTATCTATAAAGTTTGTGAAGTTATTGTTGCTGCAATCTTGTTATGCTTAATGCTTGTCACTAGGGCCCGAGTGGCATGATCTTAGATTTAAGCTCTATATTGTTGCTTAGATTGTATCTACAAGTTGTATGCACATGTCACTGTCCGGAACCAATGGCCCCAAAGTGACAAGAATCGGGACAACCGGAGGGGATGGTAGTGATGTGAGGATCACATGTTTTCACGGAGTGTTAATGCTTTGCTCCGGTACTCTATTAAAAGGAGTACCTTAATATCCAGTAGTTTCCCTTGAGGCCCGGCTGCCACCGGCTGGTAGGACAAAAGATGTTGTGCAAGTTTCTCATTGCGAGCACGTACGACTATATACGGAAAACATGCCTACATGATTAATAATCTTGATGTTCTTTCTTAATGCCTTTGATTCCTATCAATTGCCCAACTGTAATTTGTTCACCCAACACTTGTCACTTATTGGAGAGTTACCACTAGTGTAGATCGCTGGGAACCCCGGTCCATCTCTCATCATAATATACTTGTTCTCTATGTCATTGGAAGTAGTATCAACTATTTTCCGGTGCCATTGCTCTCATATTGCTATTACTGCTGCTGTGTTATCACATTATTGCTCTCATATTACTGCTACTTTCACATCACCCCTGTTGCTAGTGCTTTTCCAGGTGCAGCTGAATTGACAACTCAGTTGTTAAGGCTTATAAGTATTCTTTACCTACCCTTGTGTCGAATCAATAAATTTGGGTTATACTACCCTCGAAGACTATCGCGATCCCCTATACTTGTGGGTTATCAAGACTGTTTTCTGGCGCCGTTGCCGGGGAGGCATAGCTCTACTCATAAGTTCACCTGGGGAGTACACTCTACCTCTCTCTCTGTTTTTAATTTGTTTTATTTTGCTTTGCTTAGTTTACTTTTGCCTAGTTTATTTGTGCTTAGTTTATTTCTGTCTAGTATTAGTTTGCGTAGTTTACTTTTGCTTAGTTTATTTTTGTCTTGTTTTATTTGTCTCATATACCCAAAAATCCATAAAAATTTGAAAAACCAAAAAATTAAAAACTGCTGTTATGGGAGAACCTACAACCTACTTGGAGCTTATAGAATGTTATAATAATTATAGAGAATCAAGAACTGGTAAAATAATGAGTGCTATGATAGAGAAATTAAATACAATTGCTAGAATCTTGCTTAGACGCCATGATATAAACTGTTGCTCTCAACAGGATACTAAACATCTTAAATTTCAATGTGGCTTTAGTGAGGAATTTTTTATTAAGAACTATAACCGGAATTGCTATATTCATTATGGGTTCGAAGAGGTAGAACAATTTGTCTTATTTATATGAGCCTCCGAGATAGAATCCTTCATGGTTGAGAATTATGAAACTTGTGCTATTTGTAAGGACCTTAAAGATTATGTCTCTACTATCCTTAATTCTTGCATAGAATGCCACAATAGGAATCCTTATATCCTTGATTATAAAGAGAGACACATTAATGCACAAGAACGCACTCACAATTTGCAGGAACCGGTGGAAGAAGAAATTGATGAACCTGAAAGCTCATTGGATGAAAAAGAGGAGGAAATTGATGAACCTGAAAGCTCATTGGATGAAAAAGAAGAGGAGAGCGACGAACAAAAGGAGGAAGAACGGATTAGCTACCCATGCCAACCTTCTAATGAGAGTAACTCTTTATCTCTTACACTATTTGATTGTCCTCCATGCTTACCGAAAGAGGTTGAATGTTATGTTCCTGTGGATTCTCTTGAAATATTCCCTATGAGTAAAACTTGTGAGAATAATTATGCTACTGTTATATATGATAATCCATGCTACTTTGATAAATCTTATGATAATGCTTTGTTTGTGCCTGATGTCGAAATGCATGGTACTAAAGAATTTTGCTTAGCAAATGTTTATGATAAAGCTCTAGATGACGGTCCTATGTTACTTGATAATATTAATTGTACTACTAATGAAAATGGGATTGGAGAGTTCTTGACTTATTCTATGAGTCCCATATCTCTTGAGATTGATCAACTACCTTGTTATATTATTAATAAAAGTAAGTTTGAAAGTTTTTATTCCACTATTCTTGAACTTGATAAAAATTATGTGTTTGGAAATCATGAGAAGTATGCTGCATGTGATAGTTATATTGTTGAGTTTGTTCATGAAGCTACTGAAAATTATTATGAGAGAGGAAAATATGGTTGTAGAAATTTTCATGGTACTAATACACCTCTCTATATGCTTAAAATTTTGAAGCTACTCTTGTTTTATCTTCTTATGCTTGTCACTTTGTTCTTCATGAATTTATTTGTGTACAAGATTCCTTTGCATAGGAAGCATGTTAGGCTTAAATGTGTTTTGAATTTGCCTCTTGATGCTCTCTTTTGCTTCAAATACTATTCCTTGCGAGTGCATCATCAAAACTGCTGAGCCCATCTTAATGGCTATAAAGAAAGCAACTTCTTGGGAGATAACCCATGTGTTATTTTGCTACAGTACTTGGTTTTATATTTGTGTCTTGGAAGTTGTTTACTACTGTAGCAACCTCTCCTTATCTTAGTTTTGTGTTTTGTTGTGCCAAGTGAAGCCTCTAATCGAAGGTTGATACTAGATTTGGATTTCTGCGCAGAAACAGATTTCTATCTGTCACGAATCTTGGTCCAATTCTCTGTAGGAAACTCAGAAAATTGTGCCAATTTACGTGCGTGTTCCACAGATATGTACGCAACTTTCATTAGTTTTGAGTTTTCTGATTTGAGCAACGGAAGTATTTTATTAAAATTCGTCTTTACTGGCTGTTCTGTTTTGGCAGATTCTGTCTCTGTTTTTTGCATTGTCTCTTGTGGACTTTAAGCGAGGTTTTCTAGACGTAGAGGGCTGTAGCTAATGTTTTATTGAGTTCTTGCAATGTGCCACTACAGGACCAAGGTGGATTCAAATTTTTTGAGTACTAACCCCTCTAATGAAGTTTATGAGAAGTTTGGTGTGAAGGAAGTTTTCAAGGGTCAAGAGAGGAGGATGATATATGATCAAGAAGAGTGAAAAGTCTAAGCTTGGGGATGCCCCCGTGGTTCATCCCTGCATATTTCAAGAAGACTCAAGCGTCTAAGCTTGGGGATGCCCAAGGCATCCCCTTCTTCATCAACTTATCAGGTTCCTCCCCTGAAACTATATTTTTATTCAGTCACATCATATGTGCTTTACTTGGAGCGTCTGTGTGTTTATTTTCGTTTTGTTTTGTTTTTGTTTGAATAAGATGGATCCTAGCAATCCTTGATTGGGAGAGAGACACGCTCCGCTTTTTCATATGAACACTTGTTCTTCGTTTTACTTTTAATGTTCAATGATAAAAGTTGGAAGCTACAATACTCATTGTTTGGTTGGAAACAGAAAATGCCTCATATGTTGTGGATAATTTGATACTTGGCAATTATTTTGAGCTCTCAAGTATGATTAAGTTTTTGCATGTAGTTTAAACCTATTAGTGGAGAACTACCGTAAAGCTTGTTAAAATTGGTTTGCATAATTGATCTCTCTTAAGGTCTAGATATTTTCTGGTAAAAGTGTTTGAGCAACAAGGAAGACAGTGTAGGGTATTATAATGCTTGCAATATGTGTTTATGTAAGTTTTGCTGTACCGGTGTATACTTGTGTTTGCTTCAAACAACCTTGCTAGCCTAAACCTTGTATCGAGAGGGAATACTTCTCATGCATCCGAAATACTTGAGCCAACCACTATGCCATTTGTGTCCACCATACCTACCTACTATGTGGTATTTCCTGCCATTCCAAAGTAAATTGCTTGAGTGCTACCTTTAAATAATTCAAAATGCTTCTCAATTTGTGTTAATGTTTTATAGCTCATGAGGGAGTATGTGGTGTTTAGCTTTCAACCTTGTCATTTACTTTTGACGGACTCTCATATGGACTAGTGGCACATCCGCTTATCCAATAATTTTGCAAAAAGAGCTGGCAATGGGATTCCCAGTCCCGAATTAATTAACTTAAATAGACACTCCTCCATGGTTTGTGATTGTTGGACGGCACCCGAAGGATTCGGTTAGCCATGGCTTGTGTAAGCAAAGGTTGGGGGGAGTGTCATCATCATAATAAAACTAAAATAAAAAGGCACTCCTTCATGGTATGAGATTGTTGGCAGGCACCCGAGGATTCGGTTAGCCATGGTTTGTGAAAGAAAGGTTGGAAGGAGTGCCACCCAAAAATAAAATTCGTGGGAGCCGCTCTTGAAAGTTCGGTTGGCAAGGTAGTTAGTGTACCCATTACCATTCGTTGACAACAACAAACACCTCTCAAAACTTTACTTTTGTGCTCTCTCTATGTTTTCAAAATAAAAGCTCTAGCACAAATATAGCAATCGATGCTTCCCTCGTAGAAGGGCCATTCTTTTACTTTATGTTGAGTCAGTTTACCTACTTCCTTCCATCTTAGAAGCAAACACTTGTGTCAACTATGCATTGATTCTTACATACTTGCATATTTGCATTCATCATATTACTTTATGTTGACAATATCCATGAGATATGCATGTTGAAAGTTGAAAGCAACCGCTGAAACTTATATCTTCCTTTGTGTTGCTTCGATGCCTTTACTTTGAATCTATTGCTTTATGAGTTAACTCTTGTGCAATCTTTTGATGCTTGTCTTGAAAGTACTCTTTATGAAAAGTTTTGCTATATGTTATCTACTTGTTAGCAACTATAGATCATTGCCTTGAGTCACTTCATTCATTTCATATGCTTTGTAATAGTATGATCAAGGTTATGTAAGTAGCATGTCACTACAGAAATTATTCTTTTTATCGTTTACCTGCTCGGGACGAGCAGGAACTAAGCTTGGGGATGCTGATACGTCCCCGACGTATCCATAATTTCTGTCGTTCCATGCTTGTTTTATGACAATACTTACATGTTTTGCTTGCACTTTATGATGATTTCATGCATTTTCCGGAACTAACCTATTAACGAGATGCCAGTGCAGTTCTGTTTCTCGCTGTTTTTGGTTCCAGAAAGGCTGTTAGGGCAATATTCTCGGAATTTGACGAAATCAACGCCAAACCTCCTATTTTTCACGGAAGGGTCCAGAACACCGAAGAAGAGTCGGAGAGGGGCCGAGGGCCACCACACCACATGGCGGCGCGGGCCAGACCACGGCCGCGCCGGCCTAGGGTGTGGCGCCCCCAGTGCCCCTGCGCCGCCTCTTCGCCTATAAAATCCCTTTCGACCTAAAAACACCGTACCAATTGACGAAACTCAGAAAGACTCCAGGGGCGCTGCCGCCATCGCGAAACTCCAATTCGGGGGACAGAACTCTGTTCCGGCACCCTGCCGGAACGGGGAAGTGCCCCCGGAAGCCATCTCCATCAACGCCACCGCCTCCGCCATGCTCCGTGAGTAGTTCCCCCATGGACTACGGGTTCTAGCAGTAGCTATGTCGGTATACTCTCCCCGATGTACTTCAATACAATGGTCTCATGAGCTGCCTTACATGATTGAGATTCATCTGATGTAATCGGTGTTGTGTTTGTTGGGATCCGATGGATGAGACATTATGATTAGTCTATCTATAAAGTTTGTGAAGTTATTGTTGCTGCAATCTTGTTATGCTTAATGCTTGTCACTAGGGCCCGAGTGGCATGATCCTAGATTTAAGCTCTATATTGTTGCTTAGATTGTATCTACAAGTTGTATGCACATGTCACTGTCCGGAACCAATGGCCCCGAAGTGACAAGAATCGGGACAACCGGAGGGGATGGTAGTGATGTGAGGATCACATGTTTTCATGGAGTGTTAATGCTTTGCTCCGGTACTCTATTAAAAGGAGTACCTTAATATCCAGTAGTTTCCCTTGAGGCCCGGCTGCCACCGGCTGGTAGGACAAAAGATGTTGTGCAAATTTCTCATTGCGAGCACGTACGACTATATACGGAAAACATGCCTACATGATTAATAATCTTGATGTTCTTTCTTAATGCCTTTGATTCCTATCAATTGCCCAACTGTAATTTGTTCACCCAACACTTGTCACTTATTGGAGAGTTACCACTAGTGTAGATCGCTGGGAACCCCGGTCCATCTCTCATCATAATATACTTGTTCTCTATGTCATTGGAAGTAGTATCAACTATTTTCCGGTGCCATTGCTCTCATATTGCTATTACTGCTGCTGTGTTACTGTTACTATTGCTCTCATATTACTGCTACTTTCACATCACCCCTGTTGCTAGTGCTTTTCCAGGTGCAGCTGAATTGACAACTCAGTTGTTAAGGCTTATAAGTATTCTTTACCTCCCCTTGTGTCGAATCAATAAATTTGGGTTATACTACCCTCGAAGACTATCGCGATCCCCTATACTTGTGGGTTATCAATAATCAACATAACATAGTATTCTCTATTCATCGGATCCCAACAAACACAACATATAGAATTACAGATAGATGATCTTGATCATGTTCGGCAGCTCACAAGACCCGACAATTAAGCACAATGACGAGAAGACAACCATCTAGCTACTGCTATGGACCCATAGTCCAGGGGTAGACTACTCACACATCACTCCGGAGGCGACCATGGCGGCGGAGAGTCCTCCGGGAGATGATTCCCCTCTCCGGCAGGGTGCCGGAGGCGATCTCCTGAATCCCCCGAGATGGGATTGGCGGCGGCGGCGTCTCTGGAAGGTTTTCCGTATCGTGGCTCTCGGTACTGGGGGTTTCGCGACGAAGGCTATTTGTAGGTGGAAGGGCAAGTCAAGGGGCGTCACGAGGGGCCCACACCATAGGTCGGCGCGGCCAGGGCTTGGGCCGTGCCGCCCTATGGTGTCGCCACCTCGTGGCCCCACTTCGTTGACTCTTCGGTCTTCTGGAAGCTTCGTGGCAAAATAGGACCCTGGGCGTTGATTTCGTCCAATTCCGAGAATATTTCCTTACTAGGATTTCTGAAACCAAAAACAGCAGAAAACAGCAACTGGCACTTCGGCATCTTGTTAATAGGTTAGTTCCAGAAAATGCACGAATATGACATAAAGTGTGCATAAAACATGTAGATATCATCAATAATGTGGCATGGAACATAAGAAATTACCGATATGTCGGAGACGTATCAGCATCCCCAAGCTTAGTTTCTGCTCGTCCCGAGCAGGTAAACGATAAACAAAGATAATTTCTAGAGTGACATGCCATCATAACCTTGATCATACTATTTGTAAGCATATGTAGTGAATGCAGCGATCAAAACAATGTAAATGACATGAGTAAACAGATGAATCATGTAGCAAAGACTTTTCATGAATAGTACTTAAAGACAAGCATCAATAAGTCTTGCATAAGAGTTAACTCATATAGCAATAATTTAAAGTAAAGGCATTGAAGCAACACAAAGGAAGATTAAGTTTCAGCGGTTGCTTTCAACTTATAACATGTATATCTCATGGATATTGTCAACATAGAGTAATATAACAAATGCAATATGCAAGTATGTAGGAATCAATGCACAGTTCACACGAGTGTTTGCTTCTTGAGGTGGAGAGAAATAGGTGAACTGACTCAACATAAAAGTAAAAGAATGGTCCTTCAAAGAGGAAAGCATCGATTGCTATATTTGTGCTAGAGCTTTGATTTTGAAAACAAGAAACAATTTTGTCAACGGTAGTAATAAAGCATATGTATCATGTAAATTATATCTTACAAGTTGCAAGTCTCATGCATAGTAACTAATAGTGCCCGCACCTTGTCCTAATTAGCTTGGACTACCGGGATTATCGCAATGCACATGTTTTAACCAAGTGTCACAAAGGGGTACCTCTATGCCGCCTGTACAAAGGTCTAAGGAGAAAGCTCGCATTGGATTTCTCGCTATTGATTATTCTCAACTTAGACATCCATACCGGGACAACATAGACAACAGATAATGGACTCCTCTTTTATGCATAAGCATGTAGCAACAATTAATTTTCTCATTTGAGATTGAGGATATATGTCCAAAACTGAAACTTCCACCATGGATCATGGCTTTAGTTAGCGGCCCAATGTTCTTCTCTAACAATATACACGCTCTAACCATAAGGTGGTAGATCGCCCTTACTTCAGACAAGATGAACATGCATAGCAACTCACATGATATTCAACAAAGAGTAGTTGATGGCGTCCCCAGGAACATGGTTATCGCACAACGAGCAACTTAATAAGAGATAAAGTGCATAAGTACATATTCAATACCACAATAGTTTTTAAGCTATTTGTCCCATGAGCTATATATTGTAAAGGTGAAGAATGGAAATTTAAAGGTAGCACTCAAGCAATTTACTTTGGAATGGCGGAGAAATACCATGTAGTAGGTAGGTATGGTGGACACAAATGGCATAGTGGTTGGCTCAAGTATTTTGGATGCATGAGAAGTATTCCCTCTCGATACAAGGTTTAGGCTAGCAAGGCTATTTGAAACAAACACAAGGATGAAGCGGTGCAGCAAAACTCACATAAAAGACATATTGAAAACATTATAAGACTCTACACCGTCTTCCTTGTTGTTCAAACTCAATACTAGAAATTATCTAGACTTTAGAGAGACCAAATATGCAAACCAAATTTTAGCATGCTCTATGTATTTATTCATTAATGGGTGCAAAGTATATGATGCAAGAGCTTAAACATGAGCACAACAATTGCCAAGTATCACATTATCCAAGACATTTTAGCAATTACTACATGTATCATTTTCCGTTTCCAACCATATAACAAATTAACGAAGAAGAAACTTCGCCATGAATACTATGAGTAGAACCTAAGGACATATTTGTCCATATGCAATAGCGGAGCGTGTCTCTCTCCACACAAAGAATGCTAGGATCCATTTTATTCAAACAAAATAAAAACAAAAACAAACCGACGCTCCAAGCAAAGCACATAAGATGTGATGGAATAAAAATATAGTTTCAGGGGAGGAACCTGATAATGTTGTCGATGAAGAAGGGGATGCCTTGGGAATCCCCAAGCTTAGACGCTTGAGTCTTCTTGATATATGCAGGGGTGAACCACCGGGGCATCCCCAAGCTTAGAGCTTTCACTCTCCTTGATCATGTTGTATCATCTCCCTCTCTTGATCCTTGAAAACTTCCTCCACACGAAACTTAGAACAACTCATTAGAGGGTTAGTGCACAATCAAAATATACATGTTCAGAGGTGACATAATCATTCTTAACACTTCTGGACATTGCACAAAGCTACTGAAAGTCAATGGAATCAAAATATCCATCGAACATAATAAAACAGGCAATGCGAAATAAAAGGCAGAATCTGTCAAAACAGAACGGTTCATATTGACGAATTTTATTGAGGCACCAGACTTGCTCAAATGAAAATGCTCAAATTGAATGAAAGTTGCGTAAATATCTGAGGATCACTCATGTAAATTGGCATAATTTTCTGAGTTACCTACAGAGAATTTTGCCCAGATTCGTGACAGCAAAGAAATCTGTTTCTGCGCAGTAATCCAAATCTAGTATGAACTTTACTATCAACGACTTTACTTGGCACAACAAAACACTAAACTAAGATAAGGAGATGTTGCTACAGTAGTAAACAACTTCCAAGACACAAAATAAAAATAGAGGTACTGTAGTAAAAACATGGGTTGTCTCCCATAAGCGCTTTTCTTTAACGCCTTTCAGCTAGGCGCAGAAAGTGTGTATCAAGTATTATCAAAGGATGGTGCATCTTCAGCGGGGTATGGAGTTTTCTCAACCAAGCATAGTATATTGGATACATAAGTTTTAGCGTCTCCCTTTTCATTAGTCTTGGGCTTGCTACTCTCATCAAACAAATTTTCAGGAACAAGCCAAGCATAGTTATTTTCTAGTGCATCATTCATCGCTAGGAGCTTACATGGTATTGGTGCTTTGATCTCCCCACCATCATTAATGTTATTAGTGTACCTTATTCTCTCCATGTCCATCTTTTCAAGGAGACTAACAAAATTGGTGCAAGAACCAAGCATATTATATTTAGCAAAGACCTTTCTAGCCTCTCTTGCTAGACCACCAAATTCTCTAAGAAGGGTTTCTAAAACAAAATCTTTCTTTTCCCCCTCTTCCATATCACCGAGTGTAAGAAACATGTGTTGGATTATAGGATTGAGATTAACAAATTTACTTTCCAACATGCGAACTAAAGCAGCGGCAGCAATTTCATAAGTAGGAGCAAGATCTACCAAGTGTCTATCTTCAAAATCTTCAATGGTACTAACATGGTTGAAAAATTCTTCTATATTATTTCTCCCAATTATAGACCCGCGCCCTACCAGCATGTTTTTTATGGTAAAGTTAAAAGGAAACATAATGAAATAAGTAAAGTAAATGCAAGTAACTAATTTTTGTGTGTTTTTGATATAGCAAACAAGATAGCAAATAAAGTAAAACTAGCAACTAATTTTTTTGTATTTTGATTTAGTGCAGCAAACAAAGTAGTAAATAAAATAAAGCAAGACAAAAACAAAGTAAAGAGATTGGGATGTGGAGACTCCCCTTGCAGCGTGTCTTGATCTCCCCAGCAATGGCGCCAGAAAAAGTGCTTGATACGCGTACAGCACGCGTCCGTTGGGAACTCCAAGAGGAAGGTGTGATGCGTACAGCGGCAAGTTTTCCCTCAGTATGAAACCAAGGTTTATCGAACCAGTAGGAGCCAGGAAGCACGTTGAAGGTCGATGGCAGCGAGATGTAGTGCGGCACAACACCAGGGATTCCGGCGCCAACGTGGAACCTGCACAACACAAACCAAGTACTTTGCCCCAACGAAACAGCGAGGTTGTCAATCTCACCGGCTTGCTGTAACAAAGGATTAGATGTATAGTGTGGATGATGATTGTTTGCAGAAAACAGTAGAACAAGTATTGCAGTAGATTGTATTTCAGTAAAGAGAATTGGACCGGGGTCCACAGTTCACTAGAGGTGTCTCTCCCATAAGATAAACAGCATGTTGGGTGAACAAATTACAGTTGGGCAATTGACAAATAGAGAGGGCATGACCATGCACATACATATTATGATGAGTATAGTGAGATTTAATTGGGCATTACGACAAAGTACATAGACCGCTATCCAGCATGCATCTATGCCTAAAAAGTCCACCTTCAGGTTATCATCCGAACCCCTTCCAGTATTAAGTTGCTAACAACAGACAATTGCATTAAGTATTGCGCGTAATGTAATCAGTAACTACATCCTCGAACATAGCACCAATGTTTTATCCCTAGTGGCAATAGCACATCCATAATCTTAGAGATTTCTATCACTTCCCAGATTCACGGAGACATGAACCCACTATCGAGCATAAATACTCCCTCTTGGAGTTACTAGCAAAAACTTGGCCAGAGCCTCTACTAACAATGGAGAGCATGCAAGATCATAAACAACACATATATATAAATTGACAATCAACATAACATAGTATTCTCTATTCATCGGATCCCAACAAACACAACATATAGAATTACAGATAGATGATCTTGATCATGTTCGGCAGCTCACAAGACCCGACAATTAAGCACAATGAGGAGAAGACAACCATCTAGCTACTGCTATGGACCCATAGTCCAGGGGTAGACTACTCACACATCACTCCGGAGGCGACCATGGCGGCGTAGAGTCCTCCGGGAGATGATTCCCCTCTCCGGCAGGGTGCCGGAGGTGATCTCCTGAATCCCCCGAGATGGGATTGGCGGCGGCGGCGTCTCTGGAAGGTTTTCCGTATCGTGGCTCTCGGTACTGGGGGTTTCGCGACGAAGGCTATTTGTAGGCGGAAGGGCAAGTCAAGGGGTGTCACGAGGGTCCCACACCATAGGTCGGCGCGGACAGGGCTTGGGCCGCGCCGCCCTATGGTGTCGCCACCTCGTGGCCCCACTTCGTTGACTCTTCGATCTTCTGGAAGCTTCGTGGCAAAATAGGACCCTGGGCGTTGATTTCGTCCAATTCCGAGAATATTTCCTTACTAGGATTTCTGAAACCAAAAACAGCAACTGGCACTTCGGCATCTTGTTAATAGGTTAGTTCCAGAAAATGCACGAATATGACATAAAGTGTGCATAAAACATGTAGATATCATCAATAATGTGGCATGGAACATAAGAAATTACCGATACGTCGGAGACGTATCACAGGCGAAGAGCTAATTTGAGTCAACAATCTGGTACTTCGGGAGATAGTCACAGAGCAGCTCGAAATAGAGCGAGATCTCGGCTGCAAAATATACCCGAGGCAGATAGGGAGAATCTAGTTCAAAACCTCGACATGTCCTTTATGTCGATAGACACGAGGGGGAACATTATCCCTAAGACACCAGAAGTTGGGTACATGGTGACGCAAGCCTTCATCCTCGCATCCAAGCCACCTCCCGGAGATCCAAGAGAAGCATTGTACAATATGGCTATGGCAGGAGTTGGAGCCATGGGAACGGCGTTTCTAAATTAGCCTCCCAAAGGATCAGCAAGGCAAAATAGTCCACGACCTACTGCAGCAGCACCAGGTCCCGAGAGAACAAGTGGAGCAAGAGATACAACAACTCAAGCACGTGTAGACAGAGCACAACAAAATAGAAGGGAACATCGGCATTCCCCAGAAATAGACGACGAGGACATGTGTGGGCTGCTGTGCTTTACAAGGAGGGTCCAGAAAACTCGAGTTCCTTCAGGGTTTAAATTACCCGATAATTTCAAAAAATTCGACGGTCTGCAAGATCCCGAGGATTGGCTAGTTGATTATCTCGAGACGGTGAAGCTGATAGGAGTAACCAGAGCAACAGCCATGGAGAGCATTCAAGTACATCTGAGTGGAGCCGCGCGATCTTGGATAAAGAAGCTTCCTCCGGGTTCCATCGACAGCTGGGACAGTTTTGAGGATGTGTTTGTCAAGAATTTCCGATCCACCTGCAAAAAACCCGCATCACTAGAAGAGTTGAGATCGTGTTGACACAAGCATGATGAATCAATGAGAAAGTATATCCAAAGGTGGAACATCATTAAAAACTCGGCTGAGAACATATCTGACGAGAGAGCAATAGATGCGTTCGTAGCAGGAATTCGACGAGGAGATTTTGTCGAAGACTTGCGGAGAACCAACCCAAGGACAGTATCAGCATTGATGGAGATAGCAAACAGGTGGGCGGATGGAGAAGATGCTGTTCACAATAAGCGACATAGGTCACCAGAGGAGGACCGCAGTCGAAATTTTCAAAATAGACGACGATTTCCTCGGTAGTTCTCGAGTTATGATGCTCCTGGCCAAATATTGGCTGGTTTTCGAGGAAACACTGGCGGAAACAATAGAGATGAATATCAAAGGAGTAGCGAGCAGCGAGGCGATAATAACAACAGACAAAATAGTGGACCAAGGTTCCAAATACCATATGTATCTCCCGAGGATATGATGAATGGGCCGTGTCAGATGCATTTTTATCTCGACAATAATGGGAAGAGGCAGTCAGGACATCTGCAGAAGGACTGTCGAAATTTTCAAGCAATGTTGAGGTTTGCAGGGCAAGCCAATGCTCAAGTAAAAAATAGAAATCCCCAGGGGCCCAGGAGTGATATCCACCTGCCACCTCCTCCCGTAATTACGGACGAAAATCGACTCCAGCTCAGGATAGCGGCGGCACCACACCCACCTCCATATGCCGACCCCAACTCCAACGGCGCGGTCTCGATGATTCAGAAAGCTAGGCCGTCTAACAGGGCTCAGAAAGTAATCTCGCGTCAAGTGTTCATGGCAGAAAAGATGCCTCCACCAACGATTGAGTACCTAAATTGGTCGGGACAGGACATTGGCTTCACAATAGCAGATCACCCGCAGCAAGTTCCTCGACCAGGGCAATCAGCACCTATCTTACCAGCAGTGATCGCAGGATTCGACGTATCTCGAGTATTCATATATGGAGGCAGCAGTCTAAACCTTATGTATGCAGATACACTAAGGAAGATGAACATATCCCTGGCAAACCTAAACCAACTGATACACGTTTCCATGGTATCACACCAGAGAAGCCGAGTTATCCGCTGGGGAAGATCAATCTCGACGTTCAGTTTGGAACTCGAGAAAATTACAGGATAGAAAGGCTGGAGTTTGAAGTTCTGGATTTCCCGTCGCAATATCACGCCTTGTTTGGACGACCAGCGTATGCCAGGTTTATGGCGGTACCACACTACACGTACTTGTTGTGGAGGTTACCTGGACCTAAGGGACCAATTACAGTCAAAGAAAGTTTTGCGTTAGCTGATAATTGCGACAAGGATTTTCATCGACTGTCAGAAACCTTCGGGATGCAAGCAGAATATATGGCGTCAAGGCTAACAACCGATTATGATGTGTTGCCAGATGTAGGAAGGCCACTCAGGGAGCCAACCTTTAACACTACCAAGGATTCCAAGGAGGTGCAGATTCACCCGACAGATCCAAAGAAAACGACGTCCATCGCAACAGACATGGACCTCGCATAGGAAAGCGCACTCGTTGAGTTCCTCCGTGAGCACTGGAAAATCTTTGCATGGTGTCCAGCTGACATGCCAGGAGTACCCAGGGAACTTACCGAGCACCACCTAAATGTGGATCCAATAGCGAGACCAATCAAACAACCTTTGCGGCGTTTTTCGGAACCAAACTGCAAAGCCATGCTGTCAGAGATTGATCGACTCAGAGAAGCTGGTTTTATCAAAGAACTACATACAGAGGCCACATGGGTAGCAAACCCAGTTTTGGTCCCGAAGAAAAACACGAAAATCCTTCGCATGTGTGTCGACTTTACGTGTCTCAATAAACACTGCCCAAAGGATCACTTTTCCCTCCCAAAGATCGATCAAATTATCGACTCCACGATAGGATGTGAACGTCTTTCCTTCCTGGATGCATATTCTGGTTATAATCAGATCAGATTAAAAGAAGATGATGAGGTCAAGACAATGTTCATAACACCTTATGGCGTGTTTTGTTACAAAACAATGTCTTTTGGTTTAAAAAACACGGGAGCAACATATCAGCGGATGATGCAGAAGTGTCTTGCAACACAGATTGGCAAAAACGTACAAGTATACATTGATGACATCGTCATAATGACAAAGAAGGGGTCAACGTTGATCGAGGATCTAAAGGAAACTTTCGACAACCTCGACAAGTTTTGTCTCAAGCTGAACCCGACAAAGTGCTCTTTCGGCGTCCCTGCTGGAGAACTTCTCGGGTTCCTAGTTTCAGCAAGAGGAATCGAAGCCAATCCAGAAAAAATTCAAGCTATCGTAACAATGAGGAAGCCAACAAAGTTGAAAGAAATACAACAACTGACTGGGCGAGCCGCAGCTTTGAGCAGATTCGTCGCCAGACTCGGAGAAAAGGCATTGCCGTTCTACGCTCTGCTCAAGCAAGGAGAGAAGTTTCAGTGAAACGAAGAGGCAGATAGAGCTTTCGAGGATCTCAAATGCACAATTTCGACACCACCAATCTTGGTGGCGCCTAAGGAGAAGGAACCCCTCTTGCTATACATTGCAGCTACACCTCAGGTGGTCAGCACAACACTCATAGTCGAAAGAGAGGAAGAAGGAAAACTCCATGGAGTGCAGAGGCCGATATACTTCATCAGTGAAGTTTTGTGGTGACCCGGCATACCACTGCATGGTGTAGTATGCAAGTCTGATATAACACCAATGAAACACCGTTCCACTAGTATTATATCGCTCAGAGTGGTACAACAGAAACATATGCGGGTCCAAGGCATGTCTATAGAATTACAACATTGACTCTGTTACATAAGATCATCACAACCTCCTACTTTACAATAAGGTAAATCTGCACATAAACTCCAGAAGAACGACTCGTAGTCTAATCCTATCACGAACTCTATTTGTAGAGTATTTGACTAGCTATAGAGGCTATGAATAGATTCTAAGTAGGAGCTAGGTTTAGGAAGCTAGTCCCATTCAATGGCTAAACTAGGTTTTCTCCTTGTTGGATGTGGTATCTGACTCCTCTGACAGGGTCCTGTCTCTTGAAGTAGTTGTTGACTCCTCGGCCTTCGAGTTGCACTGTAGATCCTCCTTCGATGCCTCCATATCTAAGCAGGGGATTTAAGAGTGGGATGAGTACGAGCGTACTCAACAAGTTCATTATAGGAAAGAGGTGTTTAATGCACTAGCTACGGCATTAGACCAGAAAGTCTAATACCAACGCAAGTTTTCATAACCATTTCTTCAAAAGGTTGCTTTTATTCAGAAGAACTGTGTCCGTCAGCCTTCACCGGTTTACTATAACTTCATGGAGCTCCTTTCCGGCTGCGTTCGCAGTTCCATATCCCGGAACAGGGAGTGACAGGTCACGGTTCTTTACACTCTGCAGAGGTGTGTTGCTTTACCCATAAGAGATCTTAACCTTGGTGCCAACCAAGCTGCAGGCTTGTCCACACTTCCTATGGTGTGAGGCCCGGTATAAGGTCTAGCCAATCATGTTCCTCCGCTACCTCGCACACCCACCCTTAGTTGCAAACCCCGACCCTGGGTCCTCGCCGGTCCCATTATTCCCACTCACGGGTGGACCCCGACCACGACAACAGTTTGGGACTCGTTAACCAAACTCCTTCGCCGGTAGCTGCAACCCATCATAGACCGCAATACCGTGGGGACTTAAGGCTTCCCCAGCCAACCGCTTGTTCTTCGGGCGACAAGTGTCTACGGACTATGCCGTGGGGACTTAAGGCTTCCCCAGCCAACCGCTCGCCCCCGACAGATACAAGTGTCTACGGTAGAGTGCATCCGTTGATGTACGAGAGGTGGAAACACTTTTGACTACTCCGTCCCACTCCGGATCTTATGGTTAACACGGGTATTACGGCACAAGAATCACTGGACGACATTTGTTGTTAATCCTAGATGGATATAAACCCTTGCAATGGAACCTCCACCATATCAACACAATCCATGGTTCCATTGCCCACCAAATAGTCATATTCATAGTTATGAAAATAGTGGTTTTGGTTTTTATGCAATAGTGATAATCATAGTACTTTTCAAGTAATTTGATAAAGATACTCAAATGACATGAGCAAGTGATGAACTTGCCTTTCTTGACTGCAAGATTATGCAGGCAAGGTCTTCGATACGCAATAACTCCAAATTCTGAAATAGCATCATCGTCCGGTAAGGACAATGTTTAAAAGATTGGCAAGGATGCAATAATGCATAAGTATGAGATGCAATCATTCTAAGCGTGTCCTAACCCCGATGATTTAGGATTAGTGAGTGGTAATGATTGGTTTAGGGTGTGTTGCACTTTTAGAGTGATTCACATACAAGGTTCTTATTCAGGTGTGATTACTTGGTATTATAAACAGGTAGATGATAAGGCATAGTAATCAATTCAGCACACAAAGAATGATAATTGGCATAATGTTAACAAGTAAAGAACAGTGGTTAGTTTTAACACTATATGGCTTGGTTAATGATTAATTATCATATACTTCAAAAGTATAACTTTTGAAGAACATGTTCTTAATAAAGAACAAGGATGATAATTAGGTTGGTGTGTTCTATGGTTAACTATGGTTCTAATTGGCTCTGGAGTAGATCTTAGATGGATCCTAACAAGGTTGGATTTATCAATACCAGGTGGAGTTATGCCTAGGCATCCTAAGCAATTAATTACACATGGGTGCTATCAAGATTGGTTTATTTTGCTAGTGCTAGCTGGCTAGGGTTTATAGGTCCTTATAAGCAGGGTTGATGATGATTCCTTATTTTCTTCAAAAGAATAACTTTCGAAGAACATACTTCTTAAATAATAAGAAGTATATCAATTAGGGTTGAGGTTGTCTAGGTTTTACTGTTGGTTCTATGAAATAAGGAATAATTGGCTCCTTAAATAGGATGGTTCATAAGTATCTCACACTAGTAGGGTTTAGTGGAGTAGGGTATGTAGGGTAATCATCAATCATGGTTACTATTAGGGTTCATCACAATGATGTGATGCTAATTATGGATAGTTAAGGATGGTGGTCTTGGGAATAGGAACTAGGGTTTTACACTTGGTTGACCCTACTTGATTATCTAGGTTTGATGAAGATGAACACATGGGATACCCATATATTAGTGATAGATCTTCTACATTTTATGTGTACATGACAAGTATTTAGTTGCTATTATGGTTCTATGATTTGGAAATAAAGTACCATGATCACATGTAACCTAGGATTTAGGTTAGAAGCAATTTAGGGTTCACATGTAATAATGGAACTAGGGTTCCTAATTAATTTAGGGTTTTAGGAGTCACATGAAATGATAGGGCTATAATATCATTCCATGTGGAATTTAGGGTTTGCTATTTACAATTTAATTCTATGATTAATAACTTCATGTTAAAGTTGAAGTTATTAATAACTTTGAAATAAAATTAATATTCAATTTGGCTTTTTATTATTTTTAAATAATTTACTAATTAGGGTAATTATTAATCAGAGTTTAAATCTCTCTGATAATGCTTTAACAAAATAACAAATAAAGAAAATTAGTTTTAATGTTTTCTTTATTTTTTTTACTGGTTTTTATTTACTTTTGGAAATTTTTACTAATTATTGAATTTTAATTGAATTTAGAATTAAATTAAAGGCTTAAATAGCAAGTATTAAATAACTGAATTTTTATTAAAAATAAAAATTTCATTTTATATTTTTATTGGATAGAGTTTACTTTTCTAAGAATTTTGATATATTATTTACCTTTTTCTGAGTTATAATGAATTTTATATGAATTTGCAAAGTATCAGATATTTCCTGGATTTAAATTTAAATGAACTGGCTAAATCTACCCGGCTAAAGTTACCCATGGCCACTGACTAGTGGGCCAGAGCCCACGTCAGCTGCCACTGTCGCGTCGATGTGGCAGGGAAGTGGCCGGCCGACGGCCAGTTGCCGGCGGCGACGTCGATTCGGGGCTCCCGCGCCCATCCTGAGCAGCTGGGGAGACGCACGGCTGATGCGTGTAGTTGACACGTCCGTTGGGAACCCCAAGAGGAAGGTGTGATGCGCACAGCGGCAAGTTTCCCTCAGTAAGAAACCAAGGTTTAATCGAACCAGTAGGAGTCAAGAAGCACGTTGAAGGTTGATGGCGGCGGGATGTAGTGCGGCGCAACACCGAAGATTCCGCGCCAACGTGGAACCTGCACAACACAACCAAAGTACTTTGCCCCAACGAAACAGTGAGGTTGTCAATCTCACCGGCTTGCTGTAACAAAGGATTAACCGTATTGTGTGGAAGATGATTGTTTGCAGAAAACAGTAGAACAAGTATTGCAGTAGATTGTATGCGATGTAAAGAATAGGACCGGGGTCCACAGTTCACTAGAGGTGTCTCTCCCATAAGATAAACAACATGTTGGGTGAACAAATTACAGTTGGGCAATTGACAAATAGAGAGGGCATAACAATGCACATACATATTATGATGAATATAGTGAGATTTAATTGGGCATTACGACAAAGTACATAGACCGCTATCCAGCATGCATCTATGCCTAAAAAGTCCACCTTCAGGTTATCATCCGAACCCCCTCCAGTATTAAGTTGCTAACAACAGACAATTGCATTAAGTATTGCGCGTAATGTAATCAGTAACTACATCCTCGAACATAGCACCAATGTTTTATCCCTAGTGGCAACAGCACATCCATAATCTTAGAGGTTTCTGTCACTCCCCCAGATTCACGGAGACATGAACCCACTATCGAGCATAAATACTCCCTCTTGGAGTTACAAGCATCTACTTGGCCAGAGCATCTACTAGTAACGGAGAGCATGCAAGATCATAAACAACACATAGACATGAATTGATAATCAACATAACATAGTATTCTCTATTCATCGGATCCCAACAAACGCAACATATAGAATTACAGATAGATGATCTTGATCATGTTAGGCAGCTCACAAGACCCGACAATTAAGCACAATGGGGAGAAGACAACCATCTAGCTACTGCTATGGACCCATAGTCCAGGGGAGAACTACTCACTCATCACTCCGGAGGCGACCATGGCGGCGTAGAGTCCTCCGGGAGACGATTCCCCTCTCCGGCAGGGTGCCGGAGGCGATCTCCTGAATCCCCCGAGATGGGATTGGCGGCGGCGGCGTCTCTGGAAGGTTTTCCGTATCGTGGCTCTCGGTACTGGGGGTTTCGCGACGGAGGCTTTAAGTAGGCGGAAGGGCAGGTCAGGGGGCCACACGAGGGCCCCACACCACAGGTCGGCGCGGCCAAGGGCCAGGCCGCGCCACCCTAGGGTTTGGCCGCCTCGTGGCCCCACTTCGTCTCCTCTTCGGTCTTCTGGAAGCTTCGTGGCAAAATAGGACCCTGGGCGTTGATTTCGTCCAATTCCGAGAATATTTCGTTACTAGGATTTCTGAAACCAAAAACAGCAGAAAACAACAACTGGCTCTTCGGCATCTTTCTAATAGGTTAGTTCCAGAAAATGCACGAATATGACATAAAGTGTGCATAAAACATGTAGATATCATCAATAATGTGGCATGGAACACAAGAAATTATCGATACGTCGGAGACGTATCAGCATCCCCAAGCTTAGTTCTACGCTCATTCCAGCAGTAAAACGATAACAAAGATAATTTCTGGAGTGACATGCCATCATAACCTTGATCATACTATTTGTAAACATATGTAATGAATGCAGCGATCAAAACAATGGTAATGACATGAGTAAACAAGTGAATCATAAAGCAAAGACTTTTCATGAATAGTACTTCAAGACAAGCATCAATAAGTCTTGCATAAGAGTTAACTCATAAAGCAATAAATCAAAGTAAAGGTATTGAAGCAACACAAAGGAAGATTAAGTTTCAGCGGTTTCTTTCAACTTATAACATGTATATCTCATGGATAATTGTCAACATAGAGTAATATAATAAGTGCAATATGCAAGTATGTAGGAATCAATGCACAGTTCACACAAGTTTTTGCTTCTTGAGGTGGAGAGAGATAGGTGAACTGACGCAACAATAAAAGTAGAAGAATGGTCCTTCAAAGAGGAAAGCATCGATTGCTATATTTGCGCTAGAGCTTTTATTTTGAAAACATGAAACAATTTTGTCAACAGTAGTAATAAAGCATATGAGTTATGTAAATTATATCTTACAAGTTGCAAGCCTCATGCATAGTACACTAATAGTGCCCGCACCTTGTCCTAATTAGCTTGGACTACCGGATCATCGCAATACACATGTTTTAACCAAGTGTCACAATGGGGTACCTCCATGCCGCCTGTACAAAGGTCTAAGGAGAAAGCTCGCATTTTGGATTTCTCGCTTTTGATTATTCTCAACTTAGACATCCATACCGGGACAACATGGACAACAGATAATGGACTCCTCTTTAATGCATAAGCATGTGGCAACAATTATTGTAATGTCCCAGGTTTAGAGACGATCGAGGGGTAGATTTTAGAAAGGGATGTGCATTGCATAGTAAATTCTGGGGAAATTTCGCGCTTTTAAACAAAAACTGCATCGAAGGGGGACAAGTTTCTCTCTCGACACCTTACAGGGTTAGGGTTTCGAGAGTGCGACAAACTTGCATCTCACTTCACTAGTTTAGGGTTTTGAGAAGAGAGGGGAGAGTTTGCATGATTGAATTCTAAAGGAAGTGACATGGTTGAATTCAAACCAATGTTGAATTTGAATTTCAAATTAAAACATTAAATAATTACCCTAAATAATTCAATTGAGGAAATTCCTTAAGTAAATAATCAACAATAAACAAGATGAACAATTATAATAAGGTAAAGCTCATTAGGGAAAACTTTGAGCTTTATTGAATAACACACAAGATACATTGTCTTTACAATATTCATAATGGAAATAAATGAATTACAACACATTACAAGAATTGGTGAAATTGAAAAAAATAAAAGAAAAGTACAAGAAATGATCCTAGTCTAAATACTACAAGATCATCTTCACTTGATGTTGGATTTGATGAACTCCATGTTCATTTTGCTCAATGGATGATCCCTGCACAAATCAAAGCAAGAACAAATTATGCCAAGTGGCAAAGCCACTTGGCAGATTAGAAAAGAAGTGAATATGGTGGATAATATCACAGCTCTGCCGAGCTGATCCTCTCCAAGCCAAGTTCAAAGGATCTGGTACACACATACACACAAGCAGCACACACAGCATGTGTGCATGCTCAACACCAAGCCACTGGGTGTGCATGTGGCACAACACACTCACACATCATCAGTGAGTCACCAAGTGTGCAGACCCAAGCTGTCGACCAGGGAGAGCATAGGAGCATCATATATAACCTTTTTGAGCCAAACCCTAGCTCATTCATCGACAGGCTTCACTGGTAAGAACACAAGAACTCAAGAACACAGGAACAGCCACTGCTGTTCAATCTGCTAACTCACCACAGCATTTAATCAAGCCCACAAGATCACCAGGAGGAGCAGGGCAAGTAAATCAACCACAAGCTCAACCCTGAAGAAATCCTCTACACCAACAAACAATCTAGGAGCTGGAGTGAGGTATAAACCAAATCAACCTGAGCAAAACCAAGTTTTGCTCATAAATAAGCATACAATGCATCACAGGAGCACAGAAGGGTAGAGTACCCTGTTTGTGTCATCATTTGGCTGCAAAGCCATTTGGTGCAAGCAAATATGGGTAAAGACCATTAGGCAATCATCCTATGGGAACAGCAGTTATGTAAATCAATGCATAACTGAAGAAATCCAGCAAAAGATGAAGTCACAGTTAGCCTAGCCCACACACTTAGCACCTACATCTATTTATGCCATCAGACTATAGACAATTACTTGTCTATATATTTTGTCAACATCAAAAGGTCACTGGAAGTCCAATATTGGATCAAGCCAGTGAACAACTATTCCATTCCAGCCAGCAAACACAAACCATGGCAAATCACAGAGAGGGGAGCAACCAGGACAGCATCACAAGTGCTGCCAGGGCCACCTCAACCCTGAGCCAGCACAAGAACCTATACCTCATTATCCATTTGGATTCAGTAGAGGGCTAGGGTACACAACTGAGTGTTGGCATCCATCTAGCCCTGTCACAATTAATTGGATGATCACAACTGCAAAGCAGCTCACATCACTTATCCACTTCAGTAAAATTCAGGCAATACAGATAAGTGAACAAAACAAATAAATCAACGCACCAGGGCTTTGCAGTGATCCAATGGATCACTGCAAGCAACAGCAGTTGCTTAAGCCAACAACAATACACACCAGGTTAAGCCTGTATGAAGCACAAACAGCACTGGTTGAGTACCAGTGAATCACAGAGGGGAGCACACACTTGCTCACAAGCAAGTAATGATAAATTGCTCATCAGAGCATCACTTGCTCTTGCTACAGATCACCACAACCAAGCATAGCATCAACACATGAACCAGACAATAAGATCAGCCACAGGACATGAACCAATACATCACAGATAATCAAATAAGCTAGATATCAAGGTATCCAGTAGCAGTTCATCATGGGATAGAGCTGTACAGGCACAGCTATGCTCAGTGGAGTATCCCCATGAATTAGAGCACACAGAAAGGCATATCAGAGGCACTGACACTTGCAAATTTGCAAGGATTATACACAGTAATCACAGCCAGGGCAAATAGTTAAATACACTTGATGATCCAGCAGTAATAGCATCAAGGACAAGATCACAGAGATAGAATTAAGCAAGGATTGCAAACATAAGCAAGCACAGAGCCTAGGAATTTTGCACAGAATCATGTATAGCATGGCAGGATAGCACAACAGCAGTAACCATGGCAGTAGCAGGCCAGCAGATTTACAAAGAATAAGTAGTCACGGCAAGCATCTCAACATGGAGATGCAGGCCAGTGGCTGAGCCAGACGAAGGGGATGAGGAGAGTAGTGAGCAGAGCTGACAGGGCGAGTAGGAGGCGATGGATACTCACCGGTGAAGTGAAGCGCAGGGCACGGCCATGGCGGCCACAGCGGCACACGTCGAGGGCGCAGCAGCGCCAGGCCAGGCCAAGCCATGGCGGCGCCACGGCACCAGCATCACCACGGTCAGGCACGATGGCGCCACGGCATCTGGAGCGTCGGTGGCGACGAGATCGCCACGACCCTCCACGCCAGGCGACCAGAGCGAAGGAGGACAAGACGAGCAGGCGGCGCTTCACAAATCGCCGCGGTGGATCTGAAGCGCCGTTGAACGGCGGTTCAGATGCGCCATATCTCGCCGGCGGCGACGGCCGGAGATGGCCGGAACAATTCGGAGAAGACGGCGGCGACGCGGGTGTCGCGAGAGCGTGGGCGAGGGCTAGGGTTCGTGAGCGAGTGAAGGAGAAGGGGTCGGTGCGACCGACCGAGCCCAAGTGTGGCTCGGGTTAGGGTTAACCGCTGGGCCACCCTGACTGGTGGGCCCAGGGGCATTTTTGGTATTTCACAAATTCCAAATAAGGTAGAAACTTTGAAAATACATAACAAATTATTAATAACTCCAAAAAAATAATTAAAAATATGAAAACCACTCAGAATAAAATTCTCTATTTAAATAAAATAACTATGAGAATTTTTGAAGACATTTAAGAGTAAGTCCTATTTTGATGATTAAAATAATCATTTAAAGCACACACCTAATTTTCTATAATAAAAATAAGTCCACTAATGTATTTGGACTTTAAAAACACCTTGACAACATTTCAAGGTTGTATATTACTTTAAATCAAGTATCCCCAAATCATTCTTAGTATTAACCTCTTACATGAAATAATAACGACATCGGAAGGGGGGAACAAACCCTAAAAATGGAATCATGCATAATTGCTTCTTTAACCATTGCCCTTATCGGACAATGATGCTATTTTTCAGAACAAGAGGACAAGGGTCAGTCCATACCTTCCAACTGCAGAAATTTGCAGTGTTCAGGCAAGTTCATCGCTTGCTCATGTCATTCGAGTATTTTTACCAAATTACTTGCAAAGTACTATATTTATCACTATTGCATAAAAAACAAAACCACTATTTTCATAACTATGAATATGACTATGTGGTGGGCAATGGAACTATGGATTGTGTTGATATGGTGGAGGTTCCATTGCAAGGGTTTATATCCATCTAGGATTAAACAACAAATGTCGCCAGTGATTCTTGTGCCGTAATACCCGTGTTAACCATAAGATCTGGAGTGGGACGGAGTAGTCAAAAGTGTTTCCACCTCTCGTTCATCAACGGATGCGCTTTACCGTAGACACTTGTATCTGTCGGCGGCAAGCGGTAGGCTGGGGAAGCCTTAAGTCCCCACGGCTTAGTCCGTAGACACTTGTCGTGCGAAGTGCAAGCGGTAGGGTGGGGATCCCATTCTAATTCCCCACGGTATTGCGGTCTATGATGGGTTGCAGCCACCGGCGTAGGAGTGTATGGTAAGAGCCCAAAGATTTGTTGTCGTGGTCGGGGTCCACCCTGAAATTACAGGAATAATGGGACCGACGTGGACCCGTGGTCGCGCATGCAACAAAGGGTGGGTGTTCGAGGTAGCGGAGGAACATGATTGGCTAGACCTTATACCGGGCCTCACACCAAAGGAAGTGTGGACGGGAAAGCTGCCCGGTTGGCACCAAGGTTAAGATCTCTTATGGGTAAAGCAACACACCTCTGCAGAGTGTAAGAACTGTGACCTGTCACTCCCTGTTCCGGGATTGAGGAACTGCGAACGCGGCCGGAAAGGAGCTCCATGAAGTTCTAGTAAACCGGTGAAGGCTGACGGACATAGCTCTTTGAAATAAAAGCAATCTCTTGAAGAAATGTTTATCAAAACTTGCATTGGTATTAGACTTTCTGGTCTAATATCGTAGCTAGTGCATTAAACACCTCTTATCTATAATGAACTTGTTGAGTACGCTCGTACTCATACCACTCTTAAATCCCCTGCTTAGATTGTCTGAATCATCTGGAGGAGGACTACGACAGCAATGATGGAGCCGAGATCATCGGCTACGAGGAATCAGACCTCTCAGGAGGAGTTGAAGGCGTAGACTATATCATAGTCTACGGATCCGGGGAGGCTTCCGGAGGAGAACAAGCCTAGAGATATCTGAGGAGTAGTAGTAGCCGAGCAGCACAATCTCTTACCATGTAGCTGCTCGATTAAATAAATGTTTAGTTTAATGAGACTATGGTATTGTAAGTTAAGATGGGTTCGCCTCGAACCCAGGAGTTATCCTCTTAGGACCCAAGAGGAGCTCCGAGACGACTTGTGTATGTTAATTGTAATAATATGTGAATGAGTTATGGACCCTGCTATGTTCTGTTGTACTACTCTGAGGGATGTAATATTTGCGGAATGGTACTTCGCGAATGTTATATCAACGACTGGCATACTACAACATGCAGTGGTATGCAGGGTCACCACAGTTGGTATCAGAGCAAAAGCTTTGACCTTAGGTTGGAACCTTGTAAATGGGACCAAACGTTAGGAGTCAAATAGGATTAGTAAAGAATTCTCTAAAAATATGATGTATATTCAATTGAGAATACAACAATCATATCTTTTAGTGCGATAATTCTTTATTATCTCTATTATGATGCATTATTACTAATCTTATAATCTTTCTATTTCTACAGCCAACATGGCAAGTTCACGACCGGGAAGAAACGTAAAAGTTATGGATTCCACACTGAACGAATATCAAGGAGGACTTGCTGATATCCTACGAGCCATGTTATTGGAATTTGGGTGCGATCCCCAGATTCCAGTAAAGAAGTACATGTTCTATGATGGACCGGTATTGGCCAAGTGCAGAGTAGGACTGCGACTTCCCGAATCATTGGGAATGAGCGTAGTCATGCCAGCTGGAGAAGCTAGGACAACCAACACAGCCTACCATATAGCTGTTATGAGAGCTATAACCGACATACGGGAACATAAGACAAAAGAGCTTATGGATTCCGAGTTCTCCCATATTCCTCATAATCAGGAGGAAGAAGATCCCATGCTCAACCACTACAAATACGCCAAACGCAAACCCATAGCAGCGGCAAAATATATGGATAATAGCCGTAACTTCATATCATTACTCTTTCAGCTGAACCATCATCTGATAGGAGCTATTGATACGATGCTAGAGGAATTTACCGAACCAAAGGAGGAGAGTAGGGGGAAAGAACCTATGGAGAATGTAGTGCACACACCAGTGTATTCAGCTGGTGACTACATCAGTTTTGATCCACTTGCACGTGAACCTACACCTGCTACACCTGGGAACTATTTGGGTAGTTCCTATGGATGATACGAAGGCGGAGAGGAATCCGGAAACAAACAGCGTTCCGAGACTCCAATCGAGAATTCCAGGGGTTGGCGTTGGGGAGATGATACTGGAACCCATAGTACTGCTGAGTATTATGATGGAGAGATGAATGATGACGCCACAACCCAGAACCAGAACTATCCTAGTAATGAAGGAGTGGATGGAGGATATCCGACACAGGTTGAGTCGGGTATGGGTTTTGGTAACCCTTATGGTGGGGCTACAGGAGAGTACACCCGATGGGTGGACTATGATGCACTCAACGATCAGTTTGTGAACACTGATTTCTCCTTAGGATCATCATCCGATTCGGATTACAAGCCAACGGGGAGACCTTATGTTCCAGGGTCTATCAGGAGGACGACACGTTCGACCGGATGGAAGCCTGGAATGTATCGGGAGTGAAGATCGACTAGAGTCCACCAAGGGAGGCGTGGCTATAATACACAAGTACCACGTGTATTATAGTTTGTAATATTGTATAAATTTGTACATATACTTTAATAAGTGAGTTTGCATACTCACATCGACTTGAGTATTGTAATAAGACCACTTATGTATGTATATACAGGGTATATGTTTTGTATGATTTGGATTTGCTTCTTGATTTCCATTGCGTGACTAGTTCTGTGCACAAAGTTGAGCTCAGAAGACTTGCGCATGGAGTAATTATGAGTATCATCTTGTGTTGCAGAACTAGGGGGATTATGTCGGGAACGTTAGGAAACGAGACTGAAGCGCAGCGCATGGAGCGCGAAGCAAAAGAAAAGGAAGAGGCTGAGGGTGCAGCCAGAGATCAGCTTCCACCACCACCACCACCCATGATGGAGCAAAACTTTATCCAGTACATGCAGCTGGCGGAGGAGAGGCAGCGTGTAACGCTGGAACAGCAGAATAAATTCTTTCAAGAGTTGATGCAGCAGAACAGGGTGGAGAGACCTGAGAACCCGGGAGTCACATTAGTAGACTTCCAAAACACCAAACCGATATCTTTCGCATACGCGCCCGAGCCAATGGACGCGGAAGATTGGCTGATGGATACTGAGCGCAAGCTCAACACTGTTGGATGCAATGACCAAGAGAAGGTTCGATATGCTACCCATCTGCTATGTGGACCTGCAGCATCATGGTGGGACAATATTGTAGCCGTTTACCCGGCTGGAAAGGTATTTACCTGGGAGGAATTCGCAAGGAAGTTCAGGGAATCCAATGTCCCTGAAAGTATTGTGGAACTGAAGCGTCGAGAGTTCGAGAGTCTCGAGCAGAAGGACAAGGCAATCCTGACCTATGTCAGGGAGTTTTCAAAGTTGTCCCGGTATGCTGTTGAGGAAGTCAACACCGAGGACAAGAAGAAAAAGAGATTTCTGAGGGGGTTAAGTCCCCAGTTCAAGGTACAGCTACGGATGATGAGAGCAACGGAATTCCAAGAGTTGGTGGATGCAGCCATCACTCTTGAAGATGATTTCAAACAACTGCAAGAAGAGAAGAGGAAAAAGGCCAAATATGAGCCTAAGAGGTTTGTTAGTAACAAGCCTAATACCAGCTTGAGTTTCAAGCCCTGATACAGCAACAACAACAACAACAACAGCAACTACTACGGTAGCAGGAAGAACCAAGCATTCCAGACTGCAAATCAAATAATTTGCAGAAGCTGTGGATTCACAGGGCATCTGGCCAAAGACTGTAAGAAGCCAAAGATTATATGCTTTGGTTGTCGCCAGGAGGGGCACATGCTGAAGGACTGCCCCAAGAGAAACACTGGTGGAGGTCAATCTGGAGGAGGAGGAAATCGAGGAAACACCGGAGGGAGCTGGAAGAATAAGAAGCCCTTCGGAAAGCTGAACTGTACCAGTCTGGAGGAGGTGGTCAACTCTGACCAGGCGGTGATAGGTACGCTCCAGATACTCACTCATCCTGGCAAAGTACTTTTTGATACTGGTGCAACTACATCGTTCATTTCTCAACAATTCATCATCAAACATGGGATTAGTTGCACTAAGTTAGATACAACCATAACCATACTTTCTGCGGGGGGAACGATAGTAGTAACCCATGCCAAACAAAAACAAGTCATTATGATCAATAAGTGCGCGTTTGACGCGGACCTGTTCATTTTACCGATGAAGGACATTGATGTCATTCTTGGTATGAACTGGTTAGAAGCTAATGGAGCATTGATCGACTGTGTAAACAAGACGGTGTCATTGAAAAGTCCCGATGGAAGTAGAATGATCTACCAAGGCGACAAACATACACAGATTGAAGTGGAGCTGCAGCTGAACAGCATGAAGGAGGTGAAGTTAGAAGATATACCTGTAGTAAATGAATTCCAGGATGTGTTTCCTGCGGAATTACCTGGTATGCCACCAGATAGGGAGATAGAATTCACTATCGACCTAATTCCAGGAACAGCTCCGATTGCCAAAGCACCATATAAGATGGGGCCTAAGGAATTGAAAGAACTTAAGGAGCAATTGGATGACTTGGAACAAAAGGGATTCATTCAGGAGAGTGTTTCACCATGGGGATCACCTGTGATCTTCGTGGATAAAAGAGATGGAGGAAGAAGGATGTGCGGAGACTACAGGAATCTGAACAACGTCACAATCAAGAACAAGTATCCACTTCCAAGAATACAGGATCTATTTGATCAAGTGAGAGGCGCGGGAGTCTTTTCCAAGATTGATCTAAGATCGGGTTATCACCAGATAAAGATCAAGAAGGAGGACGTTCCGAAAACTGCCTTTGTCTCAAGGTATGGACACCATGAATACCTTGTAGTACCTTTTGGATTGACCAATGCCCCAGCAATATTCATGAATCTCATGAATAAGATCTTCATGCCATATCTAGACAAGTTTGTCATCGTATTTATCGATGATATTCTGATATACTCCAAGAACAAGGCAGAACATGCCGAACATTTGAGGTTAGTGTTGCAAACATTAAGGGAACACCAACTTTACGCCAAATTCAGCAAGTGTGAATTTTGGCTGGATCAAGTGGAATTTCTTGGTCATGTCATTAGCAAAGATGGAATCGCTGTCAACCCGAGCAAGGTAGCAGCAGTTCTAGAATGGGAAGCACCCAAGACTGTCAAGGAAATCCGAGGATTCCTAGGAATGGCAGGCTACTATCGGAGATTCATTGAAGGATTCTCTAAGATAGCAGGACCAATGACAAAGTTGCTAAGGAAGAACACACCATTCGTGTGGTCAGAGGAGTGTGAGAAGAGTTTTCAAACTCTGAAGGAGAAACTCACCACGGCACCGGTGTTAGCAGTTCCGGAGGTTGGCAAGGATTACACCGTGTACTATGACGCATCCAAGCATGGATTGGGTTGCGTACTCATGCAAGATCGGAAAGTGATATCTTATGGATCGAGGCAACTCAGACCTCATGAGGTGAATTATCCAACACATGACTTGGAATTAGCAGCTGTCGTGTTTGCATTAAAAACTTGGAGACATTTTCTCTATGGAGCTAAGTGTGAGCTCTATACAGATCATAAAAGCCTCAAATATTTCTTCACTCAGAAGGAACTCAACATGAGGCAGAAAAGATGGCTAGAATTGATCAAGGATTATGATCTGACAATCAATTACACACCAGGGAAGGCTAATGTAGTAGCAGACGCCCTGAGTAGGAAGAGTACCAGAGGAGTGGAACAAGAAATATCACCGGAGTTGAGGAAGGAAATAAGTCAAGCCCAAATACAACTTTGGGAGAAGGAAGCCCATGAAGGATTATCGGCGTTGCAAGTAGCCGATGAGCTTAATGTCAACTTGAAGAATGAGATAATGATGGGTCAGTTGGACGATCCATTCATTGTAGAAGAGATGAGGAGAATAGATGAGGGAAGACCATCAGAATTTCACCGTGGAGAATCTGGATCATTATGGTTCCAGAAAAGAATTTGCGTTCCGGATATTGCTGAAATTAAGGAAGTAATACTCCGGGAAGCTCATCAAACCCCATATTCCATACATCCGGGAAGTACAAAGATGTACATGGACCTAAAGGAACTATTCTGGTGGAATAACATGAAGAGGGAGATAGCACAATATGTGGCAGAATGCCATACCTGCCAAAGAGTGAAAGCCGAACACCAGAGTCCGGCAGGGAAGTTACAACCTTTACCTATTCCAGAGTGGAAATGGGAGGAGATAGGAATGGATTTCATCACCGGACTACCCATGACTAATAAAAAGAAGGACATGATATGGGTAATCGTGGACCGGTTGACGAAAAGTGCACACTTTTTAGCGGTAAACCAGCAGGATAAAGGAGAGAAACTCATCGATCTTTACATCAAAGAGATCGTGAGTAAGCATGGAGTGCCTAAGAAGATCGTATCGGATCGAGGATCCGTGTTCACATCAGCATTCTGGAAGCAGCTTCACGAAGCTTTAGGATCCAAGTTGGATTATAGTACCGCGTATCATCCACAAACAGGTGGACAAACCGAGAGAACCAATCAGATTTTAGAAGATATGCTTAGGGCTTGTGCCCTAGACTTCGGAGGATCATGGGAAGAACACTTACCACTAGCAGAGTTTTCATACAACAATAGTTATCAAAGCAGCATCAAGATGGCACCATTTGAAGCTCTGTATGGAAGGAAGTGTAGATCACCGATATGTTGGTATGAAGCTGGAGCAAGCAAAGAGTTCAACCCTGATTATGTCAAGGAAAAACAACAAATCATTGACATTATCAGAGACAGGCTCAAGATAGCCCAGAGTCGGCAAAAGAGTTATGCCGATCAGAAGAGAAGGACATGGGAGCCACAAGTTGGAGACATGGTTTATCTTAAGGTAAGCCCGATGAAAGGACTCCAGAGATTTGGAGTTAAAGGAAAACTCAGTCCTAGATATATAGGACCTTTCAAGATACTGAGTCAGAATCGAGGTTTAGCCTTTGAATTGGATTTACCAGGAAGGTTAGATCAAGTTCACAATGTATTCCATGTGTCACAACTTCGGAAATGTTTGAAGACCCCAGATGAACCAATATCACATGAGGAGCTCGAGTTACAACCAGACTTGACATACATCGAGAAGCCAGCCAAGATTCTCGAGGAGAGCTGGAAACAACTCAGAAATAAGGCGATCAAGTATTGCAAGATACAATGGAAGCATCATCCCGAGAGGGAAGCCACCTGGGAAAAAGAGGAAGACCTGAGGAAAACATACCCCGAGCTGTTCAGGTATTACAACCACCACTTCGGGACGAAGTTTTCTTTAAGGGGGAAAGGCTGTAATGTCCCAGGTTTAGAGACGATCGAGGGGTAGATTTTAGAAAGGGATGTGCATTGCATAGTAAATTCTGGGGAAATTTCGCGCTTTTAAACAAAAACTGCATCGAAGGGGGACAAGTTTCTCTCTCGACACCTTACAGGGTTAGGGTTTCGAGAATGCGACAAACTTGCATCTCACTTCACTAGTTTAGGGTTTTGAGAAGAGAGGGGAGAGTTTGCATGATTGAATTCTAAAGGAAGTGACATGGTTGAATTCAAACCAATGTTGAATTTGAATTTCAAATTAAAACATTAAATAATTACCCTAAATAATTCAATTGAGGAAATTCCTTAAGTAAATAATCAACAATAAACAAGATGAACAATTATAATAAGGTAAAGCTCATTAGGGAAAACTTTGAGCTTTATTGAATAACACACAAGATACATTGTCTTTACAATATTCATAATGGAAATAAATGAATTACAACACATTACAAGAATTGGTGAAATTGAAAAAAATAAAAGAAAAGTACAAGAAATGATCCTAGTCTAAATACTACAAGATCATCTTCACTTGATGTTGGATTTGATGAACTCCATGTTCATTTTGCTCAATGGATGATCCCTGCACAAATCAAAGCAAGAACAAATTATGCCAAGTGGCAAAGCCACTTGGCAGATTAGAAAAGAAGTGAATATGGTGGATAATATCACAGCTCTGCCGAGCTGATCCTCTCCAAGCCAAGTTCAAAGGATCTGGTACACACATACACACAAGCAGCACACACAACATGTGTGCATGCTCAACACCAAGCCACTGGGTGTGCATGTGGCACAACACACTCACACATCATCAGTGAGTCACCAAGTGTGCAGACCCAAGCTATCGACCAGGGAGAGCATAGGAGCATCATATATAACCTTTTTGAGCCAAACCCTAGCTCATTCATCGACAGGCTTCACTGGTAAGAACACAAGAACTCAAGAACACAGGAACAGCCACTGATGTTCAATCTGCTAACTCACCACAGCATTTAATCAAGCCCACAAGATCACCAGGAGGAGCAGGGCAAGTAAATCAACCACAAGCTCAACCCTGAAGAAATCCTCTACACCAACAAACAATCTAGGAGCTGGAGTGAGGTATAAACCAAATCAACCTGAGCAAAACCAAGTTTTGCTCATAAATAAGCATACAATGCATCACAGGAGCACAGAAGGGTAGAGTACCCTGTTTGTGTCATCATTTGGCTGCAAAGCCATTTGGTGCAAGCAAATATGGGTAAAGACCATTAGGCAATCATCCTATGGGAACAACAGTTATGTAAATCAATGCATAACTGAAGAAATCCAGCAAAAGATGAAGTCACAGTTAGCCTAGCCCACACACTTAGCACCTACAGCTATTTATGCCATCAGACTATAGACAATTACTTGTCTATATATTTTGTCAACATCAAAAGGTCACTGGAAGTCCAATATTGGATCAAGCCAGTGAACAACTATTCCATTCCAGCCAGCAAACACAAACCATGGCAAATCACAGAGAGGGGAGCAACCAGGACAGCATCACAAGTGCTGCCAGGGCCACCTCAACCCTGAGCCAGCACAAGAACCTATACCTCATTATCCATTTGGATTCAGTAGAGGGCTAGGGTACACAACTGAGTGTTGGCATCCATCTAGCCCTGTCACAATTAATTGGATGATCACAACTGCAAAGCAGCTCACATCACTTATCCACTTCAGTAAAATTCAGGCAATACAGATAAGTGAACAAAACAAATAAATCAACGCACCAGGGCTTTGCAGTGATCCAATGGATCACTGCAAGCAACAGCAGTTGCTTAAGCCAACAACAATACACACCAGGTTAAGCCTGTATGAAGCACAAACAGCACTGGTTGAGTACCAGTGAATCACAGAGGGGAGCACACACTTGCTCACAAGCAAGTAATGATAAATTGCTCATCAGAGCATCACTTGCTCTTGCTACAGATCGCCACAACCAAGCATAGCATCAACACATGAACCAGACAATAAGATCAGCCACAGGACATGAACCAATACATCACAGATAATCAAATAAGCTAGATATCAAGGTATCCAGTAGCAGTTCATCATGGGATAGAGGCATGCAGCACAGCTATGCTCAGTGGAGTATCCCCATGAATTAGAGCACACAGAAAGGCATATCAGAGGCACTGACACTTGCAAATTTGCAAGGATTATACACAGTAATCACAGCCAGGGCAAATAGTTAAATACACTTGATGATCCAGCAGTAATAGCATCAAGGACAAGATCACAGAGATAGAATTAAGCAAGGATTGCAAACATAAGCAAGCACAGAGCCTAGGAATTTTGCACAGAATCATGTATAGCATGGCAGGATAGCACAACAGCAGTAACCATGGCAGTAGCAGGCCAGCAGATTTACAGCAACAGCGCGTAGTCACGGCAAGCATCTCAACATGGAGATGCAGGCCAGTGGCTGAGCCAGACGAAGGGGATGAGGAGAGTAGTGAGCACAGCTGACAGGGCGAGTAGGAGGCGATGGATACTCATCGGTGAAGTGAAGCGCAGGGCACGGCCATGGCGGCCACAGCGGCACACGCCGAGGGCGCAGCAGCGCCAGGCCAGGCCAAGCCATGGCGGCGCCACGGCACCAGCATCACCACGGTCAGGCACGGTGGCGCCACGGCATCTGGAGCGTCGGTGGCGACGAGATCGCCACGACCCTCCACGCCAGGCGACCAGAGCGAAGGAGGACAAGACGAGCAGGCGGCGCTTCACAAATCGCCGCGGTGGATCTGAAGCGCCGTTGAACGGTGGTTCAGATGCGCCATATCTCGCCGGCGGCGACGGCCGGAGATGGCCGGAACAATTCGGAGAAGACGGCGGCGACGCGGGTGTCGCGAGAGCGTGGGCGAGGGCTAGGGTTCGTGAGCGAGTGAAGGAGAAGGGGTCGGTGCGACCGACCGAGCCCAAGTGTGGCTCGGGTTAGGGTTAACCGCTGGGCCACCCTGACTGGTGGGCCCAGGGGCATTTTTGGTATTTCACAAATTCCAAATAAGGCAGAAACTTTGAAAATACATAACAAATTATTAATAACTCCAAAAAAATAATTAAAAATATGAAAACCACTCAGAATAAAATTCTCTATTTAAATAAAATAACTATGAGAATTTTTGAAGACATTTAAGAGTAAGTCCTATTTTGATGATTAAAATAATCATTTAAAGCACACACCTAATTTTCTATAATAAAAATAAGTCCACTAATGTATTTGGACTTTAAAAACACCTTGACAACATTTCAAGGTTGTATATTACTTTAAATCAAGTATCCCCAAATCATTCTTAGTATTAACCTCTTACATGAAATAATAACGACATCGGAAGGGGGGAACAAACCCTAAAAATGGAATCATGCATAATTGCTTCTTTAACCATTGCCCTTATCGGACAATGATGCTATTTTTCAGAACAAGAGGACAAGGGTCAGTCCATACCTTCCAACTGCAGAACTTTGCAGTGTTCAGGCAAGTTCATCGCTTGCTCATGTCATTCGAGTATTTTTACCAAATTACTTGCAAAGTACTATATTTATCACTATTGCATAAAAAACAAAACCACTATTTTCATAACTATGAATATGACTATGTGGTGGGCAATGGAACCATGGATTGTGTTGATATGGTGGAGGTTCCATTGCAAGGGTTTATATCCATCTAGGATTAAACAACAAATGTCGCCAGTGATTCTTGTGCCGTAATACCCGTGTTAACCATAAGATCTGGAGTGGGACGGAGTAGTCAAAAGTGTTTCCACCTCTCGTTCATCAACGGATGCGCTTTACCGTAGACACTTGTATCTGTCGGCGGCAAGCGGTAGGCTGGGGAAGCCTTAAGTCCCCACGGCTTAGTCCGTAGACACTTGTCGTGCGAAGTGCAAGCGGTAGGGTGGGGATCCCATTCTAATTCCCCACGGTATTGCGGTCTATGATGGGTTGCAGCCACCGGCGTAGGAGTGTATGGTAAGAGCCCAGCACTGTTGTCGTGGTCGGGGTCCACCCTGAAATTACGGGAATAATGGGACCGACGTGGACCCAGGGTCGGCGCATGCAACAAAGGGTGGGTGTTCGAGGTAGCGGAGGAACATGATTGGCTAGACCTTATACCGGGCCTCACACCAAAGGAAGTGTGGACGGGAAAGCTGCCCGGTTGGCACCAAGGTTAAGATCTCTTATGGGTAAAGCAACACACCTCTGCAGAGTGTAAGAACTGTGACCTGTCACTCCCTGTTCCGGGATTGAGGAACTGCGAACGCGGCCGGAAAGGAGCTCCATGAAGTTCTAGTAAACCGGTGAAGGCTGACGGACATAGCTCTTTGAAATAAAAGCAATCTCTTGAAGAAATGTTTATCAAAACTTGCATTGGTATTAGACTTTCTGGTCTAATATCGTAGCTAGTGCATTAAACACCTCTTATCTATAATGAACTTGTTGAGTACGCTCGTACTCATACCACTCTTAAATCCCCTGCTTAGATTGTCTGAATCATCTGGAGGAGGACTACGACAGCAATGATGGAGCCGAGATCATCGGCTATGAGGAACCAGACCTCTCAGGAGGAGTTGAAGGCGTAGACTATATCATAGTCTACGGATCCGGGGAGGCTTCCGGAGGAGAACAAGCCTAGAGATATCTGAGGAGTAGTAGTAGCCGAGCAGCACAATCTCTTACCATGTAGCTGCTCGATTAAATAAATGTTTAGTTTAATGAGACTATGGTATTGTAAGTTAAGATGGGTTCGCCTCGAACCTAGGAGTTATCCTCTTAGGACCCAAGAGGAGCTCCGAGACGACTTGTGTATGTTAATTGTAATAATATGTGAATGAGTTATGGACCCTGCTATGTTCTGTTGTACTACTCTGAGGGATGTAATATTTGCGGAATGGTACTTCGCGAATGTTATATCAACGACTGGCATACTACAACATGCAGTGGTATGCAGGATCACCACAATTATTATTCTCATATGAGATTGAGGATATATGTCCAAAACTGAAACTTCCACCATGAATCATGGCTTTAGTTAGCGGCCCAATGTTCTTCTCTAACAATATGCATGCTTAACCATAAGGTGGTAGATCTCTCTTACTTCAGACAAGACGGACATGCATAGCAACTCACATGATATTCAACAAAGAATAGTTGATGGCGTCCCCAGTGAACATGGTTATCGCACAACAAGCAACTTAATAAGAGATAAAGTGCATAAGTACATATTCAATACCACAATAGTTTTTAAGCTATTTGTCCCATGAGCTATATATTGCAAAGGCGAATGATGGAATTTAAAGGTAGCACTCAAGCAATTTACTTTGGAATGGCGGAGAAATACCATGTAGTAGGTAGGTATGGTGGACACAAATGGCATAGTGGTTGGCTCAAGTATTTTGGATGCATGAGAGGTATTCCCTCTCGATACAAGGTTTAGGCTAGCAAGGTTATTTGAAACAAACACAAGGATGAACCGGTGCAGCAAAACTCACATAAAAGACATATTGTAAACATTATAAGAATCTACACCGTCTTCCTTGTTGTTCAAAACTCAATACTAGATATTATCTAGACTTTAGAGAGACCAAATATGCAAACCAAATTTTAGCATGCTCTATGTATTTCTTCATTAATGGGTGCAAAGCATATGATGCAAGAGCTTAAACATGAGCACAACAATTTCCAAGTATCACATTATCCAAGACATTATAGCAAATTACTACATGTAGCATTTTCCAATTCCAACCATATAACAATTTAACGAAGAAGAAACTTCGCCATGAATACTATGAGTAGAGCCTAAGGACATACTTGTCCATATGCTACAGCGGAGCGTGTCTCTCTCCCATACAGTGAATGCTAGGATCCATTTTATTCAAACAAAACAAAAAACAAAAACAAACCGACGCTCCAAGCAAAGCATATAAGATCTGATGGAATAAAAATATAGTTTCAGGGGAGGAACCTGATGTTGTTGTCGATGAAGAAGGGGATGCCTTGGGCATCCCCAAGCTTAGACGCTTGAGTCTTCTTAGAATATGCAGGGGTGAACCACCGGGACGTCCCCAAGCTTAGAGCTTTCACTCTCCTTGATCATATTGCATCATACTCCTCTCTTGATCCTTGAAAACTTCCTCCACACCAAACTCGAAACAACTCATTAGAGGGTTAGTGGACAATAAAAATTAACATGTTCAGAGGTGACACAATCATTCTTAACACTTCTGGACATTGCACAAAGCTACTGAAAGTCAATGGAATCGAAATATCCATCGAACATAACAAAACTGGCAATGCGAAATAAAAGGCAAAATCTGTCAAAACAGAACAGTTCGTATTGACGAATTTTATCGAGGCATCAGACTTGCTCAAATGAAAATGCTCAAATTGAATGAAAGTTGCGTACATATCTGAGGATCACTCACGTAAATTGGCATAATTTTCTGAGTTACCTACAGAGAAAACAGCCCAGATTCGTGACAGCAAAGAAATCTGTTTCTGCACAGTAATCCAAATCTAGTATGAACTTTACTATCAACGACTTTACTTGGCACAACAAAACACTAAACTAAGATAAGGAGAGGTTGCTACAGTAGTAAACAACTTCCAAGACACAAAATAAAAACAAAGTACTGTAGTAAAAATATGGGTTGTCTCCCATAAGCGCTTTTCTTTAACGCCTTTCAGCTAGGCGCAGAAAGTGTGTATCAAGTATTATCAAGAGACGAAGTGTCAACATCATAATTTGTTCTAATAATAGAATCATAAGGTAACTTCATTCTCTTCCTAGGGAAGTGTTCCATACCTTTCTTGAGAGGAAATTGATATTTAATATTACCTTCCTTCATATCAATGATAGCACCAACAGTTCGAAGAAAATGTCTTCCCAATATAAGGGGGCAAGATGCATTGCATTCAATATCCAAGACAACAAAATCAACGGGGACAAGGTTGTTGTTAACCATAATATGAACATTATCAACTCTCCCCAAAGGTTTCTTTTTAGCATTATCAGCGAGATTAACATCCAAATAACAATTTTTCAATGGTGGCAAGTCAAGCATATCATAGACTTTCTTAGGCATAACAGAAATACTTGCACCAAGATCACATAAAGCATTACAATCAAAATCATTGACCCTCATTTTAATGATGGGTTCCCAACCATCCTCTAGCTTTCTAGGAATAGAAGTTTCAAGTTTTAGTTTCTCTTCTCTAGCTTTTATGAGAGCATTTGTAATATGTTTTGTGAAAGCCAAGTTTACAGCGCTAGCATTGGGACTCTTAGCAAGTTTTTGTAAGAACTTTATAACTTCAGAGATGTGGCAATCATCAAAATCTAAATCATTATGAGCTACAACAATGGGATCATCATCCCCAAGGTTGGAAAAAATTTCAGCAGTTTTATCACAAGCAATTTCAGCAGTTTTAGCAATTTCAGGCAATTTTGTACGCTTTGCACTAGGAGTAGAAACATTGCCAACACCAATTATTTTACCATTAATAGTAGGAGGTGCAGAAACATGTGAAGAATCAACATACTTGTGGTGGTAATAGTCCAAACTTTAGCTACATTTTTCTCTTTAGCTAGTTTTTCATTTTCTTCTCTATCCCACCTAGCACGCAATTCAGCCATCAATCTTATATTCTCATTAATTCTAACTTGGATGGCATTTGCTGTAGTAACAATTTTATTTTCAATATCCCTATTAGGCATAACTTTCGATTTCAAAAGATCAACATCAGAGGCAAGACTATCAAACTTAGAAGCGAGAATATCAATTTTATTGAGTTTTTCCTCAACAGGTTTGTTAAAGGCAGTTTGTGTACTAATAAATTCTTTAAGCATAGCTTCAAGTACAGGGGGTGTATTCCTATTATTATTGTAAGAATTCCCATAAGAATTAGCATAACCGTTACTGATACGTCTCCAACGTATCCATAATTTCTGTCGTTCCATGCTTGTTTTATGACAATACTTACATGTTTTGCTTGCACTTTATAATGTTTTTATGTGTTTTCCGGAACTAACCTATTAACAAGATGCCACAGTGCCAGTTCCTGTTTTCTGCTGTTTTTGGTTCCAGAAAGGCTGTTCGGGCAATATTCTCGGAATTGGACGAAATCAACGCCAAACATCCTATTTTTCCCGGGAGGCTCCAGAACACCGAAGAAGAGTCGGAGAGGGGCCAGAGGGCCACCACACCATAAGGCGGTGCGGCCTGGCCTGGGCCCGCGCCAGCCTATGGTGAGGAGCCCCCAGGTGCCCTCCTGCGCCGCCTCTTCGCCTATAAAATCCCTTTCGACCTAAAAACGCAGTACCAATTGACGAAACTCCAGAAAGACTCCAGGGGCGCCGCCGCCATCGCGAAACTCCAATTCGGGGGACAGAAGTCTCTGTTCTGGCACCCTGCCGGGACGGGGAAGTGCCCCCGGAAGCCATCTCCATCAACGCCATCGCCTCCATCATGCTCCGTGAGTAGTTCCCCCATGGACTACGGGTTCTAGCAGTAGCTAGTTGGTATACTCTCCTCCATGTACTTCAATACAATGATCTCATGAGCTGCCTTACATGATTGAGATTCATCTGATGTAATCGGTGTTGTGTTTGTTGGGATCCGATGGATGATACATTATGATTAGTCTATCTATAAAGTTTGTGAAGTTATTGTTGCTGCAATCTTGTTATGCTTAATGCTTTTCACTAGGGCCCGAGTGGCATGATCTTAGATTTAAGCTCTATATTTATTGCTTAGATTGTATCTACAAGTTGTATGCACATGTCACTGTCCGGAACCAAAGGCCCCGAAGTGACAGAAATCGGGACAACCGGAGGGGATGGCGGTGATGTGAGGGACACATGTTTTCACGGAGTGTTAATGCTTTGCTCCGGTACTCTATTAAAAGGAGTACCTTAATATCCAGTAGTTTCCCTTGAGGCCCGGCTGCCACCGGCTGGTAGGACAAAAGATGTTGTGCAAGTTTCTCATTGCGAGCACGTACGACTATAATTGGAAAACATGCCTACATAATTAATAATCTTGATGTTCTGTCTTAATGCTTTGATTCCTATCAATTGCCCAACTGTAATTTGTTCACCCAACACTTGTCACTTATTGGAGAGTTACCACTAGTGTAGATCGCTGGGAACCCCGGTCCATCTCTCATCATTATATACTTGTTCTACATGTCATTGGAAGTAGTATCAACTATTTTCTGGTGCCATTGCTCTCATATTGCTATTACTGCTCGTATTCTTGTTACTACTGCTCTCATATTACTGCTACTTTCACATCACCCCTGTTACTAGTGCTTTTCAGTGCCTGAATTGACAACTCAGTTGTTAAGGCTTATAAGTATTCTTTACCTCCCCTTGTGTCGAATCAATAAATTTGGGTTATACTACCCTCGAAGACTGCTGCGATCCCCTATACTTGTGGGTTATCAAGACCGTTTTCTGGCGTCGTTGCCGGGGAGGCATAGCTCTACTCATAAGTTCACCTAGGAAGTACACTCTACCTCTCTCTGTTTTTATTTTATTTTATTTTGTTTTTCTTAGTTTACTTTTGTTTAGTTTATTTGTGCTTAGCTTATTTCTGTCTAGTATTATTTTCTTAGTTTACTTTTGCCTAGTTTCTTTTTGTCTTGTTTTATTTTTCTCATATACCCAAAAATCCATAAAAATTTGAAAAACCTAAAAATTAAAAACTGCTGTTATGGGAGAACCCATAACCTACTTGGAGCTTATAGAATGTTATAATAATTATAGAGAATCAAGAACTGGTAAAATAATGAGTGCTATGATAGAAAAATTGAATACAATGGCTAGAATCTTGCTTAGACGCCATGATATAAACTGTTGCTCTCAACATGATACTAAACATTTTAAATTTCAATGTGGCTTTAGTGAGGAATTTTTAATTAAGAACTATAATCGGAATTGCTATATTCATTATGGGTTCGAAGAGGTAGAACAATTTGTCTTATTTATGGGAGCCTCCGAGATAGAATCCTTCATGGTTGAGAATTATGAAACTTGTGCTATTTGTAAGGACCTTAAAGATTATGTCTCTACTATCCTTAATTCTTGCATAGAATGCTACAGTAGGAATCCTTATATCCTTGATTATAAAGAGAGACACATTAATGCACAAGAATGCACTCACAATTTGCAGGAACCGGTGGAAGAAGAAATTGATGAACCTGAAAGCTCATTGGATGAAAAAGAGGAGGAAATTGATGAACCTGAAAGCTCATTGGATGAAAAAGAAGAGGAGAGCGACGAACAAAAGGAGGAAGAATGGATTAGCTACCCATGCCAACCTTCTAATGAGAGTAACTCTTTATCTCTTACACTATTTGATTGTCCTCCATGCTTACCGGAAGAGGTTGAATGTTATGTTCCTGTGGATTCTCTTGAAATACTACCTATGAGTAAAACTTGTGAAAATAATTATGCTACTGTTATCTATGATAATCCATGCTACTTTGATAAATCTTATGATAATGCTTTGTTTGTGCCTGATGTCGAAATGCATGGTACTAAAGAATTTTGCTTGGCAAATGTTTATGATAAAGCTCTAGATGATGGTCCTATGTTACTTGATAATATTAATTGTACTACTAATGAAAATGGGATTGGAGAAGTATTGACTTTATGTAGGAGTCCCATATCTCTTGAGATTGATCAACTACCTTGTTATATTATTAATAAAAGTAAGTTTGAAAGTTTTAATTCCACTATTTTTGAGCTTGATAAAAATTATGTGTTTGGAAATCATGAAAAGTATGTTGCATGTGATAGTTATATTGTTGAGTTTGCTCATGAAGCTACTGAAAATTATTATGAGAGAGGAAAATATGGTTGTAGAAATTTTCATGGTACTAAAACACCTCTCTATATGCTTAAAATTTTGAAGTTACACTTGTTCTATCTTCCTATGCTTGTTACTTTGCTTTTCATGAACTTGTTTATTTACAAGATTCCTTTACATAGGAAGCATGTTAGGCTTAAATTTGTTTTGAATTTGCCTCTTGATGCTCTCTTTTGCTTCAAATACTATTTCTTGCGAGTGCATCAATAAAACCGCTGAGCCCATCTTAATGGCTATAAAGAAAGAACTTCTTGGGAGATAACCCATGTGTTATTTTGCTACAGTACTTTGTTTTATATTTGTGTCTTGGAAGTTGTTTAATACTGTAGCAACCTCTCCTTATCTTAGTTTTGTGTTTTGTTGTGCCAAGTGAAGCCTCTAATCGAAGGTTGATACTAGATTTGGATTTCTGCGCAGAAACAGATTTCTATCTGTCACGAATCTGGGCTGTTTTCTCTGTAGGTAACTCAGAAAAATATGTCAATTTACGTGCGTGTTCCTCAGATATGTACGCAACTTTTATTAGTTTTGAGTTTTCTTATTTGAGCAACGGAAGTATTTATTTAAAATTCGTCTTTACTGGCTGTTCTGTTTTGGCAGATTCTGTCTCTGTTTTTTGCATTGTCTCTTGTGGACTTTAAGCGAGATTTTCTAGACGTGTAGAGCTGTAGCTAATGTTTTATTGAGTTCTTGCAATGTGCCACTACAGGACCAAGGTGGATTCAAATTTTTTGAGTACTAACCCCTCTAATGAAGTTTATGAGAAGTTTGGTGTGAAGAAAGTTTTCAAGGGTCAAGAGAGGAGGATGATATATGATCAAGAAGAGTGAAAAGTCTAAGCTTGGGGATGCCCCCGTGGTTCATCCCTGCATATTTCAAGAAGACTCAAGCGTCTAAGCTTGGGGATGCCCAAGGCATCCCCTTCTTCATCAACTTATCAGGTTCCTCCCCTGAAACTATATTTTTATTCGGTCACATCATATGTGTTTTACTTGGAGCGTCTATGTGCTTTTATTTTTGTTTTTGTTTGAATAAGATCGGATCCTAGCAATCCTTGATTGGGAGAGAGACACGCTCCGCTTTTTCATATGAACACTTGTTCTTCGTTTTACTTCTAATGTTCAATGATAAAAGTTGGAAGCTACAATACTTATGGTTATTTGGTTGGAAAAAGAAAATGCCTCATATGTCTTGGATAATTTGACACTTGGCAATTGTTTTGAGCTCTCAAATAGATCATGATTAAGTTTTTTTTCATGTAGTTTAAACCTATTAGTGGAGAACTACCGTAAAGCTTGTTAAAATTGGTTTGCATAATTAATCTCTCTTAAGGTCTAGATATTTTCTGGTAAAAGTGTTTGAGCAACAAGGAAGACAGTGTAGAGTATTATAATGCTTGCAATATGTTTTTATGTAAGTTTTGCTGTACCGGTTCATACTTGTGTTTGCTTCAAACAACCTTGCTAGCCCAAAGCCTTGTACTGAGAGGGAATGCTTCTCGTGCATCCAAAACCTTGAGCCAAAAACTATGCCATTTGTGTCCACCATACCTACCTACTATGTGGTATTTCCTGCCATTCCAAAGTAAATTGCTTGAGTGCTACCTTTAAACAATTCAAAATTTATTACCTCTGATTTGTGTCAATGTTTTATAGCTCATGAGGAAGTATGTGGTGTTTATCTTTCAATCTTGTTGGGCAACTTTCACCAATGGACTAGTGGCTTCATCCGCTTATCCAATAATTTTGCAAAAAAGAGCTGGCAATGGGATTCCCAGTCCCAAATTAATCAAACTAAATAGACACTCCTCCATGGTATGTGATTGTTGGACGGCACCCGAAGGATTCGGTTAGCCATGGCTTGAGAAAGCAAAGGTTGGGAGGAGTGTCATCATAATAAAACTAAAATAAAAAGGCACTCCTTCATGGTATGAGATTGTTGGCAGGCACCCGAGGATTCGGTTAGCCATGGTTTGTGAAAGAAAGGTTGGAAGGAGTGCCACCCAAAAATAAAATAAAATGGGAGCCGCTCTTTGAAGGCTTGTCTGGCAAGAGGGTTAGAGTGCCCACTACCATTCGTTGACAACAACAAACACCTCTCAAAACTTTACTTTTATGCTCTCTCTATGTTTTCGAAATAAAAGCTCTAGCACAAATATAGCAATCGATGCTTCCCTCGTAGAAGGGCCATTCTTTTACTTTTATGTTGAGTCAGTTACCTAATTCCTCCCACCTTAGAAGCAAACACTTGTGTCAACTGTGCATTGATTCTTACATACTTGCATATTTGCATTCATCATATTACTCTATGTTGACAATATCCATGATATATACATGTTGAAAGTTGAAAGCAACCGCTGAAACTTAAATCTTCCTTTGTGTTGCTTCGATGCCTTTACTTTAAATTTATTGCTTTATGAGTTAACTCTTGTGCAAGACTTTTGATGCTTGTCTTGAAAGTACTCTTCATGAAAAGTTTTGCTATATGTTATCTATTTGTTAGCAACTATAGATCATTGCCTTGAGTCACTTCATTCATTTCATATGCTTTGTAATAGTATGATCAAGGTTATGTAAGTAGCATGTCACTACAGAAATTATTCTTTTTATCGTTTACCTGCTCGGGACGAGCAGGAACTAAGCTTGGGGATGCTGATACGTCTCCAACGTATCCATAATTTCTGTCGTTCCATGCTTGTTTTATGACAATACTTACATGTTTTGCTTGCACTTTATAATGTTTTTATGCGTTTTCCGGAACTAACCTATTAACAAGATGCCACAGTGCCAGTTCTTGTTTTCTGCTGTTTTTGGTTCCAGAAAGGCTGTTCGGGCAATATTCTCGGAATTGGACGAAATCAACGCCAAACGTCCTATTTTTCCCGGGAGGCTCCAGAACACCGAAGAAGAGTCGGAGAGGGGCCAGAGGGCCACCACACCATAAGGCGGCGCGGCCTGGCCTGGGCCCGCGCCAGCCTATGGTGAGGAGCCCCCAGGTGCCCTCCTGCGCCGCCTCTTCGCCTATAAAACCCCTTTCGACCTAAAAACGCAGTACCAATTGGCGAAACTCCAGAAAGACTCCAGGGGCGCCGCCGCCATCGCGAAACTCCAATTCGGGGGACAGAAGTCTCTGTTCTGGCACCCTGCCGGGACGGGGAAGTGCCCCCGG